>NC_140987.1:58626218-58732921 GCF_052327205.1 Somniosus microcephalus | reverse complement strand
CCTACATGCAGAATTCTGCCGAAGCATCCTTCGCACCCAAAGAAAAACGCCAACAAATGCATGCAGAGCCGAACTAGGCAGATACCCACTGATAATAAACATCCAAAAACGAGCATTAAACTTCCTAAATCACCTCAAATCTAGCTCCCCAGACACCCTTCATTTCAAAGCCTTTCAGACCCAAGAGCTAAACCCAGAAAAGAGTCCCCTGAGTCAGCTGCTACTGAAACTAAGTACTCAGCCGGACCCTGACCAGCCCAGACCAACACAGCCGTCCAAACACCAATCCGAGTGAACCAAATCATTAAAAAATGCAAAGAAACCTACCTGGAACATTGGAACAAAATAACCGAAAGCCAAAGCAGATTAGAATGTTACCGGGCCCTAAAAAGAGAATATAAACTGGCAGACTACCTCACGACCATCAGAGACACAAAACAGAGACAGACCCTCACCAGGTACAGACTAAGCGACCACCAACTGGAAATTGAAAAAGGCAGATACAAGAAATCCTGGCAGCCTAGAGAGAATAGAATATGCGATCAATGTCTGGCCGGCGAGGTTGAAACAGAGATGCATTTCCTCCTAAAATGCGAAAATTCAACACATCAAGAAACATATTATTCAACAAGCTAAGCCAAACAACCCCAGATTTCAAGGAATTGGATGACCTGTCAAAATTGAGATTAGTCCTAGGAGAAGGAGACAGACCATACCTTGGGGCCAAATATGTAACAACATGTCACAACCTGAGGACTGTTTAAAATTAAGACTGTTTAAAATTAATATTGAACGTACCAAATGAAGTACAAAGACTGTTTAAAATTAATATTGTTTAAAAGTAATATTGTATGTACCCAACAAATGTCAAATCGATTGACACCTACAGAATGTTGGAAAACTGTACCTTCTTGCTATGTAAGCTTTGGCAATATGGTTCTCTGTAAACTTTCATGCCAATAAAGCATTTGAATTGGAATTGGAATTGGAGAGAGAGAGACAGAGAGAGACAGAGACAGAGAGAGAGAGAGAGAGAGAGAGACAGAGAGAGAGACAGAGAGAGAGAGACAGAGAGAGAGAGCGAGACAGAGACAGAGACAGAGAGACAGAGAGAGAGACAGAGAGAGAGAGACAGAGAGAGAGAGAGAGACAGAGAGAGAGACAGAGAGAGAGAGAGACAGAGACAGAGAGAGAGACAGAGACAGAGACAGAGACAGAGAGAGAGACAGAGAGACAGGTCATTCAAAGAATTGGATGACCTGTCAAAATTAAGAATAGTCCTGGGGGAAGGAGACAGACCATATCTTGGTGCCCAATATGTAACAACCTGAGGAACAGTGAGTGACTAACGAGCACACCCATAGCATATATAATCTAAAAATGTTTAAATCAATACCGAATGTACCCAACAACTGTTTAAATTAATACTGAATGTACCCAACGAGGGTCAACGACTGTTTAAATTAATATTGTCTGTACCCAACGAGGGTCAAAATTGTTTGACACCTACAGAATGTTGGAAACCTGTACTTTTTGTTATGTAAGCTTTGGCAATATGGTTCCCTGTAAACTTTCATGCCAATAAAGCATTTGAATTGAATTGAATTGACTGGGAGTGTGAGAGAGAGAGATTGGGAGTGTGAGAGAGAGAGACTGGGGAGAGAGAGAATGGGGAGATAGAGAGAGAGAGCGACTGAGGGGGAGAGAGAGAGCGACTGATGGGTGAGAGAGAGAGAGATGTGGAGAGAGAGGGAGAGACTGGGGAGATAGAGAGACTGAGGGGGGAGAGAGAGAGAGACTGAGGGGGGAGAGACAGAGCGACTGAGGGAGAGAGAGAGGGAGACTGGGGGAGAGAGAGAGATGGGGGAGAGAGAGAGAGACGGGGGGAGAGAGACTTTTTCGAGGGCATGTTGTTGGAAGAGAGAGAGCGAGTTGGGGGGGGGAAGAGAGAGAGAGAGAGAGCGAGTGGGGGGGGCGGTGCAGAGGCTTTTTTGAGGGCATGTTGTTGTTGGAAGAGAGAGAGGGAGCGACGGGGGGGGAAGAGAGAGAACGACTGGGGGGGGAAGCGAAAGAACGACTGGGGGGGGAAGCGAGAGAGCGACTGGGGGGAGAGAGAGAGCGACTGGGGGGAAGAGAGAGAGCGACTGGGGGGGGAGAGAGAGAGCGGCTGGGGGGGGAAGAGAGAGAGCGGACGGGGGGGTAAGAGAGAGAGCGACGGGGGGGAAGAGAGAGAGCGACGGGGGGGAAGAGAGAGAGCGACGGGGGGGAAGAGAGAGAGCGACGGGGGGGAAGAGAGAGAGCGACGGGGGGAAAGAGAGAGAGCGACGGGGGGGGAAGAGAGAGAGCGACCGGGGGGGGGAAGAGAGAGAGCGACGGGGGGGAAGAGAGAGCGCGCCGGGGGAAAGAGAGAGAGCGACGGGGGGGGGAAGAAGAGAGAGAGCGACGGGGGGGGGGGGAAGAGAGAGAGCGACGGGGGGGAAGAGAGAGAGCGACGGGGGGGGAAGAGAGAGAGCGACGGGGGGGAAGAGAGAGAGCGACGGGGGGAAGAGAGAGAGCGACGGGGGGGGGGAAAGAGAGAGAGAGCGACGGGGGGGGGGAAGAGAGAGCGCGACAGGGGGAAGAGAGAGCGCGACGGGGGGGAAGAGAGAGCGCGACGGGGGGAAGAGAGAGAGCGCGACGGGGGGGAAGAGAGAGAGCGCGACGGGGGGGGGAGAGAGCGCGACGGGGGAAGAGAGAGCGCGACGGGGAAGAGAGAGCGCGACGGGGGGAAGAGAGAGCGCGACGGGGGGAAGAGAGCGCGACGGGGGAAGAGAGAGAGCGCGACGGGGGGAAGAGAGAGAGCGCGACGGGGGGAAGAGAGAGAGCGCGACGGGGGAAGAGAGAGAGCGCGACGGGGGGAAGAGAGAGAGCGCGACGGGGGGGAAGAGAGCGCGATGGGGAGAAGAGATAGAGCGCGACGGGGGGGAAGAGAGAGCGCGACGGGGAAGAGAGAGAGCGCAACGGGGGAAGAGAGAGAGCGCGACGGGGGGAAGAGAGAGAGCGCGACGGGGGGAAGAGAGAGAGCGCGACGGGGGGAAGAGAGAGAGCGCGACGGGGGAAGAGAGAGAGCGCGACGGGGGGAAGAGAGCGCGACGGGGGGAAGAGAGAGCGACGGGGGGAAAGAGAGAGAGAGCGACGGGGGGAAAGAGAGCGCGACGGGGGGAAAGAGAGAGAGCGCGCGACGGGGGGGGGAAAGAGAGAGAGCGCGCGACGGGGGGGAAAGAGAGAGAGCGCGACGGGGGGAAGAGAGAGAGCGAAACGGGGGAAAAGAGAGACAGCGCGATGGGGGGGAAGAGAGAGAGCGTGACGGGGGGGGGGGGGGGAAGGTGGCCCGATGGACCCCTGCGAAGGAAGAAGGTAAGCTCTCCCACCCCTTCACTCTTTCCCTCCCCTGTCCCGCCCCCTTCACTCTTTCCCTCCCTCACCCTCTCTCTCCCTCCCCCGTCTCTCCCTGCTTTACTCTCCCTCCCCCTCTCCTCACGCTCTCCCTCCCTCACCCTCTCTCTCCCTCCCCGTCTCTCCCTGCTTTACTCTCACCCTCCCCTCCCCCTTCCTGCCCTCCCCCCTCCTCCCTCCCCCCCCCTCCGCTCCCCCCGCCCCCCACCCTCCCTCGCTCCCCCACCCTCTCGCTCCCCCCCCACCCTCTCTCCCCCTCCCCCCACCCTCCCTCGCTGCCCCACCCTCTCGCTCCCCCCACCCTCTCTCCCCTCCCCCCCACCCTCCCTCGCTCCCCCACCCTCTCTCCCCTCCCCCTCTCTCTCTTCTCCCCCACCCCCTCTCTCTTCTCCCCCACCCTCTCTCTCTCTCCCCACGATTTCCCGAGGCTCTCTCCCCCCCACCCCCCGCGATTTCCCGAGGCTCTCCCCCCCCGCGATTTCCCGAGGCTCTCCCCCCCTGCGATTTCCCGAGGCTCTCCCCCCGCGATTTCCCGAGGCTCTCCCCCCCCCCCCGCGATTTCCCGAGGCTCTCCCCCCCCCCGCGATTTCCCGAGGCTCTCCCCCCGCGATTTCCCGAGGCTCTCCCCCCACCGCGATTTCCCGAGGCTCTCCCCCCGCGATTTCCCGAGGCTCTCCCCCCGTGATTTCCCGAGGCTCTCCCCCCACCGCGATTTCCCGAGGCTCTCCCCACCGCGATTTCCCGAGGCTCTCCCCCCCCCGCGATTTCCCGAGGCTCTCTGCCCCCCGCCCCCCGCGATTTCCCGAGGCTCTCCCCCCCCCGCGATTTCCCGAGGCTCTCCCCCCCCCCGCGATTTCCCGAGGCTCTCCCCCCCCCGCGATTTCCCGAGGCTCTCCCCCCCGCGATTTCCCGAGGCTCTCTCCGCCCCCCGCGATTTCCCGAGGCTCTCTCCGCCCCCCTCGATTTCCCGAGGCTCTCCCCCCCCCAGCGATTTCCCGAGGCTCTCCCCCCCCCCGCGATTTCCCGAGGCTCTCCCCCCCCCGCGATTTCCCGAGGCTCTCCCCCCCCCCCCGCGATTTCCCGAGGCTCTCCCCCCCCCCCCGCGATTTCCCGAGGCTCTCCCCCCCCCCCGCGATTTCCCGAGGCTCTCCCCCCCCCCGCGATTTCCCGAGGCTCTCCCCCCCCCCGCGATTTCCCGAGGCTCTTCCCCCCCCCCCGCGATTTCCGAGGCTCTCCCCCCCCCCCCCGCGATTTCCCGAGGCTCTCCCCCCCCCCGCGATTTCCCGAGGCTCTCCCCCCCCCCGCGATTTCCCGAGGCTCTCCCCCCCCCGCGATTTCCCGAGGCTCCCCCCCCCCGCGATTTCCCGAGGCTCCCCCCCCCCGCGATTTCCCGAGGCTCCCCCCCCCCGCGATTTCCCGAGGCTCCCCCCCCCCCCCGCGATTTCCCGAGGCTCCCCCCCCCCCGCGATTTCCCGAGGCTCCCCCCCCCCCGCGATTTCCCGAGGCTCCCCCCCCCCCGCGATTTCCCGAGGCTCCCCCCCCCCGCGATTTCCCGAGGCTCCCCCCCCCGCGATTTCCCGAGGCTCCCCCCCCCCGCGATTTCCCGAGGCTCCCCCCCCCCGCGATTTCCCGAGGCTCCCCCCCCCCCGCGATTTCCGAGGCTCCCCCCCCCCCCGCGATTTCCCGAGGCTCCCCCCCCCCCCGCGATTTCCCGAGGCTCCCCCCCCCCCCGCGATTTCCCGAGGCTCCCCCCCCCCCCCCGCGATTTCCCGAGGCTCCCCCCCCCCCCCCCGCGATTTCCCGAGGCTCCCCCCCCCCCCCGCGATTTCCCGAGGCTCCCCCCCCCCCCGCGATTTCCCGAGGCTCCCCCCCCCCCCGCGATTTCCCGAGGCTCCCCCCCCCCCCCGCGATTTCCCGAGGCTCCCCCCCCCCGCGATTTCCCGAGGCTCCCCCCCCCCCCGCGATTTCCCGAGGCTCCCCCCCCCCGCGATTTCCCGAGGCTCCCCCCCCCCCGCGATTTCCCGAGGCTCCCCCCCCCCGCGATTTCCCGAGGCTCCCCCCCCCCCGCGATTCCCGAGGCTCCCCCCCCCCCGCGATTTCCCGAGGCTCCCCCCCCCCGCGATTCCCGAGGCTCCCCCCCCCCCGCGATTTCCGAGGCTCCCCCCCCCCCGCGATTTCCCGAGGCTCCCCCCCCCCCGCGATTTCCCGAGGCTCCCCCCCCCCCCGCGATTTCCCGAGGCTCCCCCCCCCCCGCGATTTCCCGAGGCTCCCCCCCCCCCGCGATTTCCGAGGCTCCCCCCCCCCGCGATTTCCCGAGGCTCCCCCCCCCCGCGATTTCCCGAGGCTCCCCCCCCCCCGCGATTTCCCGAGGCTCCCCCCCCCCGCGATTTCCCGAGGCTCCCCCCCCCCCGCGATTTCCCGAGGCTCCCCCCCCCGCGATTTCCCGAGGCTCTCCCCCCCGCGATTTCCGAGGCTCGCCCCCCCGCGATTTCCCGAGGCTCTCCCCCCCCCGCGATCTCACGAGGCTCTCCCCCCCCCGCGATCTCACGAGGCTCTCCCCCCCCCGCGATCTCACGAGGCTCTCCCCCCCCCGCGATCTCACGAGGCTGTGTGTTGGCGTCACCGGGGCCGTGCGCATGCGTGCCGGCGTCAAGGCGGCTGCGCAACGGCCGTGCGCATGCGTGGTTGCCGTTTAAAAAAAAGCCAGAGCGGGCTCTCGCGGCGGGCGGCGCATGCGCGGTCAGTGCCAGCGGCGCGAGGCGGCCCGCGGGGAGTAGGCAGGGAAACCCCGCGGGCTGGCGGCCGTTAGAGCGGGGAGTAGGCAGGGAAACCCCGCGGGCTGGCGGCCGTTAGAGCGGCTCACTTCGGGCCCCGACACCGTCAAACCTGAGAGGGGGAAGTAGAGAGGGAAGAGGAGAAGGAGAGAGAGAGAGGGAAGAGAGAGAGATAGAGAAATTTTTGGAGCTTCAGGCCTGCCTGCAGCGGGCCTGGAGACCAGCACCGAGTCCCCCCTGCGCGAGGGTGAGGAGGAGGGAGGGGGGGTTGCTAAACACAATATAAAACTGAAATAAATTGTTAATTAATTCCCTAACACATAATTCAAATATTTACTTTAGTTCCCTAACACACAGAAAGTGTGGGGGGAAAAATTGTGGAAAATCAAGATGGCGGCCACTCACCTCGGTTCAGAAGGAAAAGGCCCGCCCACACACGCACCGATTGGTCGACCGGTCAGGTCACCGAAGCGTAGGATTGGTCAATCGTCGAGTCACTCGACACTCAACTGTAGGAAGACCTCGAGGTCACACGGTCGCGAATGAGATGCTAATGAGCGGAACGCTGAACGTTTTTGGGATACCGCGGGCGGGATTTTTGTCCGGCCGAAACGTAAATAGGCCGATGACCGGTCCGGAATCGCAAGCTTTCTTTTGAGGCGACGCGCGCGTCGGTACGCTCTGTAACTTCCAAACGCATCGAGACCAGGCGGACAGACAGACAGACAGACAGACGAGCCGCTTTATATATATAGATAGAATAGATAAAGCAGTTACAATGGGATATTATCATGATTTAAGCTGCAGTATATCCAATATTTCATGTTATATTATAAAAAAATAGAAAGTACATAAAAGTGCAATTTTTGCAGTGGTGGAGTTAAAATTTTTTGAAAGGTAACAATCTCTGGTAGTGCAAAATGTAATTCTGGGAGAGGGAATCTAACATAAGAACATAAGAAATAGGAGCTGGAGTCGGCCATTTGGCCCTTCGAGCCTGCTCCGCCATTCAATAAGATCATGGCTGATCTTCTACCTCAACTCCACCTTCCCGCTCTATCCCCATATCCCTTAGTTCCCAAAAAATTATTGACCTCTGTCTTGAATATACTCAACGACTGAGCCTCCACAGCCCTCTGGGTAGAGAATTCCAAAGATTCACAACCCCTTGAGGGAAGAAATTTCTCCTCATCCCAGTTCTAAATGGCCGACCCTTTATTCTGAGACTGTGACCCCGTGTTCTAGATTCCCCAGCCAAGGGAAACATTTTCTCAGTATTCACCCTGTCAAGTCCCTTAAGAATTTTATATGTTTCAATGAGATCACCTCAGGGGAAGGCACCAGCAGCCAGGTTCAGGGCACCATGACTGGCTCTGCTGTGCAGAAGGGCGGAAAAAGAGGGATAGGGCTATAGTGATAGGGGATTCAATTGTAAGGGGGATAGATAGGAGTTTCTGTGGCCGAGACCGAGACTCCAAGATGGTATGTTGCCTCCCTGGTGCACGGGTCAAGGATGTCTCGGAGCGGGTGCAGAGCATTCTGAAGGGGGAGGGGGATCAGCCAGTTGTCGTGGTACATGTAGGTACCAACGATGTAGGTAAAAAGAGGGAGGAGGTCCTACAAGCTGAATTTAGGGAGTTAGGAGCTAAATTGAAAAGTAGGACCTCAAAGGTAGTAATCTCTGGATTGCTACCAGTGCCACGAGCTAATAAGTTTAGAGAGAGTAAGATAGATAAGCTAAATACGTGGCTTGAGCAGTGGTGCAAGGGAGAGGGATTTAAATTCTTGAGGCATTGGAACCAGTTCTTGGGGAGGAGTGACCTGTACCAAGGGGACGGTCTACACCTGAACTGTGAGGGAGCCGATGTCCTCGGGGTAATTTTTTCTAGGGCGGTTCGGGAGGATTTAAACTAATTTGGCAGGGGGATGGGAACCTAGGTAGTGGAAAAGAGGGAAGTCATATGAAGTCAGAAATAGATGGTAGAAAGGTGAGAAGCAATAAGCAAAGGAGAGAAACACAAAGGGCCAAACTAATTCATAATGAGAGTGTGAAAAAAGCAAGCCTGAAGGCTTTGTATCTTAATGCTAGAAGCATTAGGAACAAGGTGGATGAATTAGTTGTGGAAATAGAGGTAAACAAGTATGATTTGATTGGGATTACAGAAACGTGGCTGCAGGGTGGGCAAGGCTGGGAACTTAACATCCAGGGATATACAATATTTAGGAAGGATCGGCAAAAAGGTAGGGGAGGTGGGGTAGCATTGCTGGTAAAGGAGGGGATTAATGCAATGGAAAGGAAGGATATTAACTCGGATGAAACAGAATCTGTATGGGTAGAAATGAGAAATAGCAAGGGGAGGAAAACGTTAGTGGGTGTGATATATAGGCCTCCAAATAGTAATATGGAGGTGAGGGAAGGCATAAAAAGGGAAATTAGAGAAGCGTGCGATAAGAGCACAGCTGTCATCATGGGTGACTTTAATTTACATATTGATTGGACTACCCAAATTAGTAAAAATTCTGAGGAGGAGGAATTCCTGGAATGTTTTCGGGACGGTTATCTGGACCAATATGTCGAGGAGCCGACTCGAGATCAGGCCATTTTAGACTGGGTATTGTGCAATGAGAAGGGACTTATCAGCAATCTTCTTGTACGAGGCCCCTTGGGTCAGAGCGATCATAATATGATCGAGCTCTCAGTCGAGATGGAGAGTGAGGAAATTGAATCAGAGACTAAGGTCCAGAACTTAAATAAAGGGAATTACGAGGGTATGAGACGGGAATTGGGTAAGATTGATTGGGTGGTGTTTCTGGGGGGATTGACAGTGGAGAGACAATGGCAAGCATTCAAAGATAGAATGGAAGAATTCCAGAACATGTTTATACCGGTTTGGCATAAAAATAAACCTAAAAAGGTGACTCAACCGTGGATAACGAGGGAAATTAGGGACAGCATAAAATCAAAAAAAAGGGCATATCAACTGGCAAAAAAAAGCACCAGACCGGAAGATTGGGGGCAGTACAGGATACAGCAAAAGAGGACAAAGGGATTAATCAGGAAGGGGAAAATAGAATACGAAAGTAAACTTGCAGCAAACATAAAGACAGACTGCAAAAGCTTTTATCGGTATATCAGGAGGAAAGGACTGGTAAAATCCCAAGTCGGTCCCTTGCAGTCCGATTCGGGAGAATATATAATGAAGAATAAGGAAATGGCAGACCAATTAAACTCATACTTTGGTTCTGTATTCACAAAGGAGGACACAAATAACCTCCCAGGAATATCGGCAAACATAGGGACTAATGAGAGGGAGGAGCTGACAGAAATTAGTATCTCTAGGGATATGGTGTTGGGTAAGTTGAGGGGACTGAAGGCCGACAAATCCCCGGGGCCTGATAAACTACATCCTAGGGTACTTAAGGAGGTGGCCCTGGAGATAGCAGATGCTCTAAGGATCATCTTCCGGAACTCCATTGACTCGGGAACAGTACCCGTGGATTGGAGGGTAGCTAATGTTACCCCAATATTTAAAAAGGGGGGTAGAGAGAAAGCAGGGAATTATAGACCAGTAAGCCTTACATCGGTTGTGGGCAAAATGCTAGAGTCCATTATTAAGGATAAAATAGCGGAGCACTTGACAAATGGGGAAAGGATCGGACAGAGTCAACATGGATTTACAAAGGGTAAATCGTGTTTGACTAATCTGCTGGAATTTTTTGAGGAAGTAACTGGTAAAATAGATGGGGGAGAGCCAGTGGATGTGGTGTACCTTGACTTCCAGAAAGCCTTCGATAAGGTTCCACACAAAAGATTATCATGCAAAATTAAGGCTCATGGAATTGGGGGCAAAGTATTAACGTGGATAGAGAACTGGCTGGCGGATAGAAAACAGAGAGTTGGAATAAACGGCTCGTTTTCGGAGTGGCAGGCAGTGACCAGCGGGGTGCCGCAAGGATCTGTCCTGGGACCCCAGCTGTTCACAATATATATAAATGATCTGGATCAGGGAATTGGATGCAATATTTCCAAATTCGCTGACGACACTAAACTAGGAGGAGGGGTGGGCTCTGATGAGGATGTCAGGAGGCTACAGTGCGATTTGGACAGGTTGGGGGAATGGGCGGATACGTGGCAGATGCACTATAATGTGGATAAATGCGAGGTTATCCACTTTGGGGGTAAAAACAGGAGGGTAGATTATTATCTAAATGGCAATAGATTGGGAGATGGGGAAGTGCAGAGGGACCTGGGTGTTCTTGTGCACCAGTCACTGAAGGAGAGCATGCAGGTGCAACAGGCGATTAAGAAGGCAAATGGTATGTTGGCCTTCATATCAAGGGGGTTCGAGTATAGGAATAGGGATACCTTACTACAGCTGTACAAGGTGCTGGTGAGACCGCATCTGGAGTATTGTGTACAGTTTTGGTCACCCCATCTGCGGAAGGATGTTCTTGCCATGGAAAGAGTGCAACGGCGATTCACCAGGCTGATACCTGGAATGGCGGGAATGACCTACGAAGAGAGATTAAATAGTTTGGGCTTGTACTCACTGGAGTTTAGAAGATTGAGAGGGGATCTCATCGAAACATATAAAATTATGGCAGGCCTGGACAGGCTGAATTCAGAGAGAATGTTTCCAATGGCCGGGGAGCACAGAACCAGGGGCCACAGTCTAAAAATAGCGGGCAAATCATTTAAAACAGAGATGAGGAAGAATTTCTTCACTCAAAGAGTGGTGAGCCTGTGGAATTCCCTGCCACAGAGGGCTGTGAAGGCTAATTCAATAAATATTTTCAAGAGAGAATTGGATATATTTCTGAAGGCTAAGGGGATTAAGGGTTACGGAGAAAAGGCGGGGACGGGGTACTGAACTGGTAAGATCAGCTATGATCTCAGACGAAGATCAGCCATGATCTCATTGAATGGCGGAGCAGGCTCGAAGGGTCGAATGGCCTACTCCTGTTCCTATCTCTATGTTTCTATGTTTCTATGTTTCATTCTTCTAAACTCTAGGGAATGTAGGCCTAGTCTACTCAATCTCTCCTCATAGGGCAATCCCCTCATCCCAGGAACCAGTCTAGTGAACCTTCGCTGCACTCCCTCCAAGGCAAGTATGTATTTCCTTAGGTAAGGAGACCAGAACTGTACGCAGTACTCCAGGTGTGGCCTCACCAA
This sequence comes from Somniosus microcephalus, assembly GCF_052327205.1. Taxonomy (NCBI): domain Eukaryota; kingdom Metazoa; phylum Chordata; class Chondrichthyes; order Squaliformes; family Somniosidae; genus Somniosus; species Somniosus microcephalus. Next base: position 58,721,536 of record NC_140987.1, on the reverse strand, counting down.
TGCCCTGTATAATTGTAGTAAGACTTCTTTACTCTAATCTCTTTGTAACAAAAGCTAACATACCATTTGCTTTCCTAATTGCTTGCTGTACCTGCATGTTAACTTTCTGTGATTCCTGAACAAGGACACCCTGGTCCGTCTGAATGCAAATATTTCCCAGTTTCTCACCATTCAAAAAATATTCTGCTTTTTTGTTTTTCCTACCTAAGTGGATAACTTCACACTTCCCCACATTGTATTCCATTTGCCATGTTCTTGCCCACTCAGTCAACCTGTCTATATCTCTCTGCAGCCTCTTTGCGTCCACCTCACAGCTTAATTTCCCACCTAACTTTGTATCATCAGCAAACTTGGATACGTTACACTCAGTCCCTTCATGTGGGGGTTATCAAATCCATAGAAGTTACATGAACTGAACAGGTACTCAAATTGTAACTTTAAAGTTTGATGTAAGCAAAGGGGAGTATAAAATGAGTTTCCCCATCCATAAACTGTGACACAATACATGCTAGTGAATCATATAAGAGGAGGTCAAGTCGGCGCTTGTCCAGTTGCTCTGGGGTTTAGCTGTCTTCCCTGATCACTGTGGTTCATCCTTTATTAGTAAGTTAATACAAAAGCCTACATACTAGTATTACTTCTTAAATCAAACAAGATCAGAAATGGCTATTGTTATCAAGGTCACTGTTTTATAGAGGCATTTTATCTATCTATATATATATACACTCAAAAGTTATAGAGCGTACCTACACGCGTGTTACATCAAAAGAAAGCTTACGATTCCGGAACGGTCATAAGCGGTTACTTTTCGGTGAGACAAAAATTGTGCCGACGGTATCCAAAAAACGTTCAAAATTCCGCTCATTATCCCCTCATTAGCATTGAGTGACATGAAGGTTGACCAATCGTACAGTCGAGCGACCTCACGGTCGACCAATCGCTGCGTCACGGGTTCATTGCGTGTGCGGGCAGGCCATCCTGCAGTTGAGTGATGTGATGATTGACCAATGTTACAGTTCAGTGACCTGATGGTTGACCAATCGGTGCGTCACATTGCGTGTGTGGGCGGGCCTAATCCTTCTGACCGGAGGTGAGTAGCTGCCATCTTGATTCCTAACTTTATTTATTTTTGCCACTTTCTGTGTGTTAGGGAACTAAGGAAAAGGACAATTTATTTCAGTTTTAAATTGTATTTAGGAACAGTTAGAAATAAAGTGATCCCCTGCCCTTCGCCCGGAGGCTCGCCTACTTTGACGGCCATTTCGAGCGGCTGTGCCGGCGCCGGGTGCGGCCTAGCAGCCCGGGGAAGCCTGGGCCTTGAGTTGAGCAGATTCCCGGCGCGATGCCGCTGCCCCCTGGGCCTGAGGCAGACGCCGATCGATTTGTTTTAGTCGCCAGTTTAGACAATGTCCGGAACCTGCTGAAGGCCGTTCATTTCCACGACCAGGTCACCGTCTTCGCCTCGGCCAACGGCATCAGGGCTCGGCTCAGTTTGCGGCTGCGGCCCGGGGATTCACTCGGGCTTTCACCCCTTCGGCCCGGTCCTGGGGCTCCCCGTGGCGTCAACCGCGCCGCCTGAGAGCCGGACCCAAAGCCACCAGGTGACCGGCCGCGGCGGTCCGTGCCGGGAGACACCGCGCACAAAACTTCCCCGCGGCGTCAACAGCCCCGCCCCAGAGCCCGACCCAAAGCCACCAGGTGAGCGGCCGCAGCGGCCCAGTCCCTCTCTCTCTCTCTCTCTCACACTCCCAATCTCTCTCTCTCTCTCACACTCCCAATCTCTCTCTCTCTCTCTCACACTCCCAGTCTCTCTCTCTCACACACACTCCCACTCTCTCTCTCTCACACTCCCAGTCTCTCTCTCTCTCACACACTCACACTCTCTCTCTCTCACACTCTCAGTCTCTCTCTCTCTCTCGCTCAGTCTCTCTCTCTCACACTCCCAGTCTCTCTCTCTCTCACACTCCCAGTCTCTCTCTCACACTCCCAGTCTCTCTCTCTCACACTCTCAGTCTCTCTCTCTCACACTCCCAGTCTCTCTCTCTCCCTCTCACACACACTCCCACTCTCTCTCTCTCTCACACACTCCCAGTCTTTCTCTCTCTCTCACACACTCCCAGTCTCTCTCTCCCTCTCACTCCCAGTCTCTCTCTCTCTCTCACACTCCCAGTCTCTCTCTCTCTCACACTCCCAGTCTCTCTCTCTCTCACTCCCAGTCTCTCTCACTCCGTCTCTCTCTCTCTCACACACACTCACACTCTCTCTCTCTCTCACACTCCCAGTCTCTCTCACACACTCCCAGTCTCTCTCTCTCTCTCACACACACACTCACACTCTCTCTCTCTCTCACACTCCCAGTCTCTCTCTCTCACACTCCCAGTCTCTCTCACTCACAGTCTCTCTCTCTCTCTCACACTCCCAGTCTCTCTCTCTCACACTCCCAGTCTCTCTCTCTCACACACTCCCACTCTCTCTCACACTCCCAGTCTCTCTCTCTCTCACACACTCCCACTCTCTCTCTCTCACACTCCCACTCTCTCTCTCTCTCTCGCTCCCAGTCTCTCTCTCTCTCACACACTCCCACTCTCTCTCTCTCCCAATCTCTCTCTCTCACACTCCCAATCTCTCTCTCTCTCACACTCCCAATCTCTCTCTCTCACTCCCAATCTCTCTCTCTCTCTCACACTCCCACTCTCTCTCTCTCACACTCCCAGTCTCTCGCTCTCTCTCACACACTCCCACTCCTTCTCTCTCACACTCTCAGTCTCTCTCTCTCTCACACTCCCAGTCTCTCTCTCTCACACTCCCAGTCTCTCTCTCACACTCCCAGTCCAATTTTTTCCAATTCCAATTCAAATGCTTTATTGGCATGAAAGTTTACAGAGAACCATATTGCCAAAGCTTACATAGCAAAAAGGTACAGTTTTCCAACATTCTGTAGGTGTCAATCGATTTGACATTTGTTGGTTACATACAATATTACTTTTAAACAATATTAATTTTAAACAGTCTTTGTACTTCATTTGGTACGCTCAATATTAATTTTAAACAGTCTTAATTTTTAAACAGTCCTCAGGTTGTGACATGTTGTTACATATTTGGCCCCAAGGTATGGTCTGTCTCCTTCTCCTAGGACTAATCTCAATTTTGACAGGTCATCCAATTCCTTGAAATCTGGGGTTGTTTGGCTTAGCTTGTTGAATAATATGTTTCTTGATGTGTTGAATTTTTCGCATTTTAGGAGGAAATGCATCTCTGTTTCAACCTCGCCGGCCAGACATTGATCGCATATTCTATTCTCTCTAGGCTGCCAGGATTTCTTGTATCTGCCTTTTTCAATTTCCAGTCTCTCTCTCACACTCCCAGTCTCTCTCTCTCACTCCCAATCTCTCTCTCTCACACTCCCAGTCTCTCTCCCTCTCTCACACTCCCAATCTCTCTCTCTCTCTCGCACTCCCAATCTCTCGCTCTCTCTCACACTCCCACTCTTTCTCTCTCACACTCTCAGTCTCTCTCTCTCTCACACTCAGTCTCTCTCTCTCACACTCCCAGTCTCTCTCTCTCTCACACTCCCAGTCTCTCTCTCACACTCCCAGTCTCTCTCTCACACTCCCAGTCTCTCTCTCTCTCACACTCCCAATCTCTCTCTCACACTCCCAGTCTCTCTCTCACACTCCCAGTCTCTCTCTCACTCCCACTCTCTCTCTCTCTCACACTCCCACTCTCTCTCTCTCACACTCCCAATCTCTCTCTCTCACACTCCCAATCTCTCTCTCTCACACACTCCCAATCTCTCTCTCTCTCACTCCCAGTCTCTCTCTCTCACACTCCCACTCTCTCTCACACTCCCAATCTCTCTCTCTCACACTCCCAATCTCTCTCTCTCTCTCACACTCCCAATCTCTCTCTCTCTCACACTCCCAGTCTCTCTCTCACACTCCCAGTCTCTCTCTCACAGTCCCAGTCTCTCTCTCTCACACTCCCACTCTCTCTCTCTCTCACACTCCCAATCTCTCTCTCACACACTCCCAGTCTCTCTCTCACACTCCCAGTCTCTCTCTCTCACACTCCCACTCTCTCTCTCTCTCACACTCCCAATCTCTCTCTCTCACACTCCCAGTCTCTCTCTCTCACACACTCCCAGTCTCTCTCTCTCTCACTCCCAGTCTCTCTCTCTCTCTCACACTCCCAATCTCTCTCTCTCTCTCTCACACTCCCAATCTCTCTCTCTCTCACACTCCCAATCTCTCTCTCTCACACTCCCAGTCTCTCTCTCTCTCTCACACACACTCCCAGTCTCTCTCATTCTCACTCCGTCTCTCTCTCTCTCTCACACACACACTCCCACTCTCTCTCACACTCCCAGTCTCTCTCTCACACTCCCACTCTCTCTCTCTCTCTCACACTCCCAGTCTCTCTCTCTCTCTCTCTCACACACTCACACTCTCTCTCTCTCACACTCCCAGTCTCTCTCTCTCTCTCTCACACTCCCACACTCTCTCTCTCACACTCCCAGTCTCTCTCTCTCTCACACTCCCAGTCTCTCTCTCTCTCACACTCCAGTCTCTCTCTCTCACACTCCCACTCTCTCTCTCTCTCACACTCCCAGTCTCTCTCTCTCTCACACTCCCAGTCTCTCTCTCTCACACACTCCCACTCTCTCTCACACTCCCAGTCTCTCTCTCTCTCTCACACACTCCCACTCTCTCTCTCTCACACTCCCACTCTCTCTCTCTCTCACTCCCAGTCTCTCTCTCTCTCACACACTCCCACTCTCTCTCTCTCTCTCTCTCCCAATCTCTCTCTCTCTCTCACACTCCCAACCTCTCTCTCTCTCACTCCCAATCTCTCTCTCTCACTCCCAATCTCTCTCTCTCTCTCACACTCCCAATCTCTCTCTCACACTCCCAGTCTCTCTCTCTCTCTCACACTCCCAGTCTCTCTCTCACACACTCCCAGTCTCTCTCTCTCTCTCACACACACACACACTCCCACTCTCGCTCTCTCTCTCACACTCCCAGTCTCTCTCTCTCTCACACACACACTCCCACTCAAATTCAAATTCAAATTCAAATTCAAATTCAAATGCTTTATTGGCATGAAAGTTTACAGAGAACCATATTGCCAAAGCTTACATAGCAAAAAGGTACATTTTCAAACATTCTGTAGGTGTCAATCGATTTGACATTTGTTGGGTACATACAATATTACTTTTAAACAATATTAATTTTAAACAGTCTTTGTACTTCATTTGGTACGTTCAATATTAATTTTAAACAGTCTTAATTTTAAACAGTCCTCAGGTTGTGACATGTTGTTACATATTTGGCCCCAAGGTATGGTCTGTCTCCTTCTCCCAGGACTAATCTCAGTTTTGACAGGTCATCCAATTCCTTGAAATCTGGGGTTGTTTGGCTTAGCTTGTTGAATAATATGTTTCTTGATGTGTTGAATTTTTCGCATTTTAGGAGGAAATGCATTTCTGTTTCAACCTCGCCGGCCAGACATTGATCGCATATTCTATTCTCTCTAGGCTGCCAGGATTTCTTGTATCTGCCTTTTTCAATTTCCAGTTGGTGGTCGCTTAGTCTGTACCTGGTGAGGGTCTGTCTCTGTTTTGTGTCTCTGATGGTCGTGAGGTTGTCTGCCAGTTTATATTCTCTTTTTAGGGCCCGGTAACATTCTAATCTGCTTTGGCTTTCGGTTATTTTGTTCCAATGTTCCAGGTAGGTCTCTCTCTCTCTCTCTCACACTCCCAGTCTCTCTCTCTCTCTCTCACTCCCACTCTCTCGCACACTCCCAGTCTCTCTCTCTCTCTCCCCCACTCCCAGTCTCTCTCTCTCTCTCTCACACTCCCAGTCTCTCTCTCTCTCTCACACGCTCAGTCTCTCTCTCTCTCACACACTCCCACTCTCTCTCTCTCACACACTCCCAGTCTCTCTCTCTCTCACACACTCCCACTCTCTCTCTCTCTCTCACACTCCCAGTCTCTCTCTCTCTCTCTCACACTCCCAGTCTCTCTCTCTCTCTCTCACACTCCCAGTCTCTCTCTCTACACTCCCAGTCTCTCTCTCTCTCACACACTCCCGGTCTCTCTCTCTCTCACACACACTCCCAGTCTCTCTCTCTCTCTCACACACTCCCACTCTCTCTCTCTCACACTCCCGCTCTCTCTCACACTCCCAGTCTCTCTCTCTCTCTCACACACACTCCCACTCTCTCTCTCTCCCAGTCTCTCTCTCTCTCTCACACTCCCAATCTCTCTCTCTCTCACACTCCCAGTCTCTCTCTCTCTCACACTCCCAGTCTCTTTCTCTTCCCCCCAATCTCTCTCTCTTTCTCTTCTCCCCCAGTCTCTCTCTCTCCCCAGTCTCTCTCTCTCTCTCCCCCCAGTCTCTCTCTCCTTCCCTCTCTCTGTCTCCTTCCCTCTCTCTCTCCTTCCCCCCTCTCTCTCCTTCCCCCTCTCTCTCTCCTTCCCCCTCTCTCTCTCCTTCCCCCCTCTCTCTCCTTCCCTCTCCCTCTCTCCTTCCCTCTCTCTCTCCTTCCCTCTCTCTCTCTCTCCTTCCCTCTCTCTCTCTCCTTCCCTCTCTCTCTCTCTCCTTCCCTCTCTCTCTCTCTCCTTCCCTCTCTCTCAATTCAATTCAATTCAAATTGCTTTATTGGCATGATAAGGTACATCTTATGTTGCCAAAGCATCAAAATACAATTATGTTTGAACACATAAACGCAGATCTATCCATACAGTGTATAAACAGATATATCCCTGAGTGTATAAATATACACTCGCATAATTTATATATACTCTTTTCTTAGGTTTACTGGTTGTCCCTCTGTTTATGGCAAGCTGTAACATAGTGTGCCGCTAGTGTTACACAGTTTCTCTCTTCCCCTAGTAGGTATGGGAGTTTTTGGTCGTCATTCAAATTTCTGAATTCAGGGAATATTTGTGAGAATTTTTGGTAGAAATTCTCCCTGATGCCCTGATATTTTCCACAGACTGTGAGGAAGTGCATCTCTGTCTCCACCACTCCCTGACTGCAGTGAGAGCATATCCTGTCTTCTCTTGGCAGCCTGGTCTGCCTGTGTCTGCCTTTTTCGATCGCCAGGCTATGTTCACTAAGTCTGTACCTTGTCAAGGTTTTTCTCAGTTTGTTATCCTTTACCATGGTCAGGTACTCAGCCATGTTGTATTGTCTGTTTAGGGCCAAGTAGCAATTGAGTTTGCTTTGGGTTTTTGTTGTTTCTGCCCAATGTGACAGGTATTTTTCCTTTTGCTTAGTGGCAATTGTGTTGGGTCGAATTCTCTGTGCTACGACGTCACTGTCCTGGGGCTGGTTATTGTTAGTATTGTTAGTGGTTGCTTCACTGAGTCCCAGGACTAGTTGACTGAGGGAGTTCTTCTTTATGGTCCTCTCTCTCCTTCCCTCTCTCCTTCCCTCTCTCTCTCCTTCCCTCTCCTTCCCCCTCTCTCTTTCTCTCTCCTTCCCTCTCTCCTTCTCTCTCCTTCCCTCTCTCTCTCTCTCTCCTTCCCTCTCTCTCTCACACTCCCAGTCTCTCTCTCACTCTCTCCCCCAGTCTCTCTCTCTCTTTCTCTCTCTCTCCACCAGTCGCTCTCTCCCCCGTCTCTCTCTTCCCCCCAGTCGCTCTCTCTCTCTCTCTTCCCCCAGTTGCTCTCTCTCTCTCTTCCCCCAGTCGCTCTCTCTCTCTCTCTTCCCCCCAGTCGCTCTCTCTCTCTCTTCCCCCAGTCGCTCTCTCTCTTCCCTCCACTCACTCGCTCTCCTCCCCCACTCGCTCGCTCTCCTCCCCCCACTCGCTCGCTCTCCTCCCCCCACTCGCTCTCTCTTCCCCCCACTCGCTCTCTCTCTCTCTTCCCCCCAGTCGCTCTCTCTCTCTCTTCCCCCAGTCGCTCTCTCTTCCCTCCACTCGCTCGCTCTCCTCCCCCCACTCGCTCGCTCTCCTCCCCCCACTCGCTCGCTCTCCTCCCCCCACTCGCTCTCTCTTCCCCCCACCACTCGCTCTCTCTTCCCCCACTCGCTCTCTCTTCCCCCACTCACTCTCTTCCCCCCACTCGCTCTCTCTTCCCCCCACTCGCTCTCTCTTCCCCCCACTCGCTCTCTCTTCCCCCCACTCGCTCTCGCTTCCCCCACTCGCTCTCGCTTCCCCCCACTCGCTCTCTCTCTTCCCCCCACTCGCTCTCTCTCTTCCCCCCACTCGCTCTCTCTCTTCCCCCACTCGCTCTCTCTCTTCCCCCACTCGCTCTCTCTCTTCCCCACTCGCTCTCTCTCTTCCCCACTCGCTCTCTCTCTTCCCCACTCGCTCTCTCTCTTCCTCCCACTCGCTCTCTCTCTTCCCCCCACTCGCTCTCTCTCTTCCCCCCACTCGCTCTCTCTCTTCCCCCCACTCGCTCTCTCTCTTCCCCCCACTCGCTCTCTCTCTTCCCCCCACTCGCTCTCTCTCTTCCCCCCACTCGCTCTCTCTCTTCCCCCCACTCGCTCTCTCTCTTCCCCCCACTCGCTCTCTCTCTTCCCCCCACTCGCTCTCTCTCTTCCCCCCACTCGCTCTCTCTCTTCCCCCCACTCGCTCTCTCTCTTCCCCCCACTCGCTCTCTCTCTTCCCCCCACTCGCTCTCTCTCTTCCCCCCACTCGCTCTCTCTTCCCCCCACTCGCTCTCTCTTCCCCCCACTCGCTCTCTCTCTCTTCGTCTCACTCGCTCTCTCTCTTCCCCCCACTCGCTCTCTCTCTCTCTTCCCCCCCAGTCGCTCCCTCTCTCTTCCCCCCAGTTGCTCCCTCTCTCTCTTCTCCCCAGTCGCTCCCTCTCTCTCTTCCCCCCAGTCGCTCCCTCTCTCTCTTCCCCCCCTGTCGCTCCCTCTCTTCCCCCCAGTTGCTCCCTCTCTCTCTTCCCCCCAGTCGCTCCCTCTCTCTCTTCCCCCCAGTCGCTCCCTCTCTCTCTTCCCCCCAGTCGCTCTCTCTCTCTTCCCCCCAGTCGCTCTCTCTCTCTCTTCCCCCAGTCGCTCCCTCTCTCTCTTCCCCCCAGTCGCTCCCTCTCTCTCTTCCCCAGTCGCTCCCTCTCTCTCTTCCCCCCAGTCGCTCCCTCTCTCTCTTCCCCCCAGTTGCTCCCTCTCTCTCTTCCCCCAGTCGCTCTCTCTCTTCCCCCCACTCGCTCTCTCTCTCTCTTCCCCCCACTCGCCCCCCCACTCGCTCTCTCTCTCTTCCCCCCACTCGCTCTCTCTCTCCCCCCCACTCGCTCTCTCTTCCCCCCACTCGCTCTCTCTCTCTCTTCCCCCCATCGCTCCCTCTCTTCCCCCGTCGCTCTCTCTCTTCCCCCCACTCGCTCTCTCTCTCTTCCCCCCACTCGCTTTCTCTCTTCCCCCCAGTCGCTCTCTCTCTCTTCCCCCCACTCGCTCTCTCTCTCTCTTCCCCCCACTCGCTCCCTCTCTCTCTTCCCCCCACTCGCTCTCTCTCTCTTCCCCCCACTCGCTCTCTCTCTTCCCCCCCAGTCGCTCTCTCTCTCTTCCCCCCACTCGCTCTCTCTCTCTCTTCCCCCCACTCGCTCCCTCTCTCTCTTCCCCCCATCGCTCTCTCTCTTCCCCCCCGTCGCTCCCTCTCTCTCTTCCCCCCCAGTCGCTCGCTCGCTCTCTTCCCCCCAGTCGCTCGCTCGCTCTCTTCCCCCCACTCGCTCCCTCTCTCTCTTCCCCCCAGTCGCTCCCTCTCTCTCTTCCCCCCAGTCGCTCTCTCTCTTCCCCCCACTCGCTCTCTCTCTTCCCCCCACTCGCTCTCTCTCTCTCTTCCCCCCACTCGCTCTCTCTCTTCCCCACTTGCTCTCTCTCTTCCCCCCACTTGCTCTCTCTCTTCCCCCCACTTGCTCTCTCTCTTCCCCCCACTTGCTCTCTCTCTTCCCCCCACTCGCTCTCTCTCTCTCTTTCCCCCACTCGCTCTCTCTCTCTTCCCCCCACTCGCTCTCTCTCTCTCTTCCTCCACTCGCTCTCTCTCTCCCCCCCACTCGCTCTCTCTCTCTCTTCCCCCCCAGTCGCTCCCTCTCTCTCTTCCCCCCCAATCGCTCCCTCTCTCTCTTCCCCCCAGTCGCTCTCTCTCTCTCTTCCCCCCCAGTCGCTCCCTCTCTCTCTTCCCCCCAGTCGCTCCCTCTCTCTCTTCCCCCCAGTCGCTCCCTCTCTCTCTTCCCCCCAGTCGCTCCCTCTCTCTCTTCCCCCCAGTCGCTCCCTCTCTCTCTTCCCCCCAGTCGCTCCCTCTCTCTCTTCCCCCCAGTCGCTCCCTCTCTCTCTTCCAACAACAACATGCCCTCAAAAAAGCCTCGGCACTGCCGGGCACCCCCAGCTAGTATGTGTATATAAAACCCTCCTCAGTACAGATAATCCAACCCTCACATCAATTCTAATGCCACATAAATAATAACCATGGGTTGTGATTTTAATAGCCTGGAGCAAAGCTATATTTTTTACAAATATAAGCTCATTGTTGCTATGTAATTGTAATAATAATAATAATCAGTAAATATATTGAAAAGGCTGGGATTGGCCCACAGCACAAGGAATACACAGTTAAACAGTAGAGAAAAAACTTAGTGTAGTTCTACTTTCATCTGAAATTTTTCAGCTAGTTGAATTTAAAAAAAATATCAGTTTGCATGTTGAATGTCACAGACCATTCCAGGGGCGTGCAGTGTCGAGTGTTGAACAGATAAAGGTGTTCATTGCAGTTGCATTACATTAATCAATCGTTTGCCTATGTTGATTGAAGGTGAGCAGCAGGCTCGTCTGCCCATTGGTCAGCTGCCGTACAGGTAGCTTGTTCACACTGTATCCAGGGTACTTCAGTGCCATATTAAGTCTAGAATTTCCCAGCTTTATTATAAGTTCCTGGAGCTCGTGGTTAAGATTTTGTAGTTCTTGATTTTCTAATACTGTGATATTACGTTCCCTCACAGTCATATCTCTTTCCCGACTCACAGAAGCCAATTCTTCTTCAAGTTCTTTTATTCTGAAGTTGAAATTAGTTATTATTACAATAAAACAGCCAAGACATAATTATACAGATGCAGCCTTGAACATGCCAAAGAAGATGATTTAAGATGATGACTATTGACCAACATTCATTTTATGAATGATTCCTCCTCCCTGGTTGTATCATTTTTTTTCTGTTTAGATGCCCACCCCTATACCAAGGGCCATTCCCTGAGACTGATAAGAACATAAGAACATAAGAAATAGGAGCAGGAGTAGGCCAATCGGCCCCTCGAGCCTGCTCCACCATTCAATAAGGTCATGGCTGATCTGATCCTAACCTCAAATCTTCTATCACTCTGCATCCACCCGAACCCATGTGATCTCCCGGGAGAGGCGAAAAACCAGATAAAGACCCAATGGCCAATTTGGGAGAAAAAAATCTGGGAAATTCCTCTCCGACCCATCTAGGCGATCGAAATTCTTCCAGGAGATCACTCTGTCCCTATATTTTCTACAGTACTTACCTTCTGTAAAGGCGATCTCTGCCAATGTTACTCTGTAACCAAGAAGGAGGTCTCTAAGGATAAGAGGTAAGTCACTGAGGACGGAGATGAGGAGGAATTTCTTCACCCAGAGAGTGGTGAACCTGTGGAATTCTCTACCACAGAAGGCAGATGAGGCCAATTCATTAAATATATTCAAGAAGGCTAAAGGGATCAAGGGATATGGGGAGAATGCAGGGACAGGGTACTGAATTTGGATGAGCAGCCATGATGTCATTAAACGGTGGAGCAGGCTCGAGGGGCCAAATGGCCTACTCCTGCTCCTATCTTCTATGTTTCTATGTTGCGATGACTTGCCCTCCGATTTCCTCTTACATTTCGACAGGGATTGTAAATTCATCATTGTTGAGAATTACAGAGACCACGGGAAGGTTAATGTGGGAATTTAGCATTGTTGTACATAGTTGCTGTTCACATTTTGGAAACAATTTATGTTTTTGATATTACCTTTGTAAATATTCTTCTCTCCTATGTTCCACCTTTTGACTTAACTCCAGATTGTCTTCTTTTAGATTTCTGCGAGCTTCTTTAGAAAGGAGCAAGATTTCTTTCAAGGTTTGTTTTTCACTAATAGGTGCGTGTTCTTCAAAAGGTAAAATGAAATGAATATACAACTAGTGCATCTCAAGTGGCATCACTCATAGATAACAAAACTGAATAATTGAGTATGAAAATAAAAAAATTCCCCTTACCTACCAGATTTACATAAATTAAAAATTATGTCAAATGGACCCTACATGACCCTCCTCTCGGATAGAGGCAAATCGACCCAAACCCACCCTTGGGCAAATCGAACCCGGCCCCACTCGCAGCCAGACCTGACCTAACCCTGCTCTCGGGCAGAACACGATCTCATTCTCACCTCAGGCAGACCCAACCTATCCTAACCCTGAACTTGGGCAGAACCTGACCTGACCCCACCTTCAGGCAGACCTGACCCCACCTTCAGGCCGACCTGACCCCACCTTCAGGCCGACCTGACCCCACCTTCAGGCCGACCTGACCCCACCTTCAGGCCGACCTGACCCCACCTTCAGGCCGACCTGACCCCATCTTCAGGCAGACCTGACACCACCTTCAGGCAAACCTGACCCCACCTTCAGGCCGATCTGACCCCACCTTCCGGCAAACCCGACCCCACCTTCAGGCAAACCCGACCCCACCTTCAGGCAAACCCGACCCCACCTTCAGGCAAACCCGACCCCACCTTCAGGCAAACCTGACCCCACCTTCAGGCAGACTCGACCCCACCTTCAGGCAAACCCGACCCCACCTTCAGGCAAACCCGACCCCACCTTCAGGCAAACCTGACCCCACCTTCAGGCAGACTCGACCCCACCTTCAGGCAACCTCGACCCCACCTTCAGGCAAACCCGACCCCACCTTCAGGCAGACTCGACCCCACCTTCAGGCAGACCCAACCCCACCTTCAGGCAGACCCGACCCCACCTTCAGGCAGACTCGACCCCACCTTCAGGCCGACTCGACCCCACCTTCAGGCAGACCTGACCCCACCTTCAGGCCGACTCGACCCCACCTTCAGGCAAACCTGACCCCACCTTCAGGCAGCCCTGACCCCACCTTCAGGCAAACCTGACCCCACCTTCAGACAGACCCAACCCCACCTTCAGACAGACCCGACCCCACCTTCAGGCAGATCCGACCCCACCTTCAGGCAAACTCAATCCTCACAAGATCTACCCACCCAAGATCCATTATTGAGTTAGAATGGCTAGCCTAGCATCATCATTCCCCTGAAGTACTGTATAACCTACCTGGCTCATGTATTGGGTTACTGAGCTTCACGGAGTTCCAATCTTCCATCACCAGGCTATTCATCTTGGAGCTATGTTGACTCTCCCCTCAAAAAAACAGACATATTAAAGGGTGCTGGGTAGATGGCATAACTTACAAAAACAACACTTAAAAAGGAGCAGAAGCAGAACCAGGAAAGAAACTCAGGCAAGCTGGGAGTGGAGCTCCTTAAATCAAAGTCTGAGGCTTGTGGAGGCCCAGCTGTATCTACACGAGTACACTGTAATCAGTTTGAACAGTCTGCCATTTTATTCACAGAAGCATCTGATCAGTCACTGGCCTGATGGTTCGTAACATTTAAACCAACACCATTTTCAAAAATAAAAACAAAATGTTGGAAATGCAGTCGTCATCTGTAAATGTTGAAATGTTTAAGTTTAAGTGTCCTAATCCAAATTGTACACTCTCGGGAGCCGCAAGCCTACATTTCGTTGTACTGCACTTGTGCACTAACAATGACAATAAAAGTTGATTTGATTTGATTTGATGATATTTTGGGTGTGTACCTGTTTATCTCTTAGCCATCAGCCTGATGAAGATACACACCTGAAACATCATAACCAGTCTTTTCACTTTACACATTCTGACTGACCTGCTGTGTATTTCCAGCATTTGGTTTTATTTTGGATTTCCATGATTTGTAGTTTGTTTTTTTCCTCTTGTTTTAGTATTTTCAAAAGCTTTCCTCTCACTCTGTGCCCAGATGGAGAGAGTCATGCCAGCTGCATCTCAGAGAATTTTTTTTGATACATTGAGATTGAATAGATCTTGCTGCAATGTGATCGAGAAGAAAATTGAAATTAGGGAGAAAGGTTTTAGCTAATATAATTGGTAAAGAATGAAAATAGAAAATAACTGATTGGAAAGGAGGAAGCTTAGAAACTTAAGCAATGAGGAAGAAGAAAATCAACAAACAAATTCAATGGTCATGGCATAGAGGGTGATCATGACAGGTATGAAATGCTATCAAGGTTAGCAGTACTCCCATGCTGTTCCTCATGATAAGTTGGAGGTTATGCTGTTTGTTTAACAATAGGAATGTTACACTCTAGGGTTGCAATTCCGGTGGTGGGCGCCCAATCTGCTGAGGTGCATCATGCATCCCTGGAAAATCGTCACCAAGGCCTCAAACGTGCCTGAGGTGCCCAGTACACTCCGAAGCATGCGGAAAGCACAAGGGGGTTGAGAGCCTTCACATAAGGTGTGGCCATGGCTCATTAGGCCCCAGTCTTCTAGTAATTAGACAGCTGTTCCATAATGTGGCTGGAATCCCTGAGCAGCACTCCAGCCAGACCTTTGGAACATGAATTGAAAGGAAGTCCACCATTCATTTTTTTAAAAATGGAGCACCCCTGCCTTTTACACTCCTGGACCCTTCGCACATTCCTGTCCTTTGTATCCAACATGCCCAGTGTCCCTCCCTCCTGTGCCTGGCACACAATAGGCAACCTTCACTGGCTGCAGATACCCAACTCTGCGATCCTGGTGTTTTCTGCACATCGTGAAGGGACACCCGGATCACCAGGAAATTATGTAAATGTGTGACCTTGCTTTGTTCAATTAGGTCTGCTCATTTGTGCACAGGTCACATTGCTGTCCTCACCATATAGAATACAGTTGTTCTCCTGTGCAACTCAAACAGTCAAAAAATATATAGACTTCTCTGCTTGGGAGCAGATCACCTGCTTGTGCTCTCAGGCAAGGGCTGGGGTGCGCTATGGGAGAATCCTATTAAAAGAAATGATTCATTCTCGGGATGTGGGCGTCACTGGCAAAGCCAGCATTTACTGCCCATTCCTGGTTGCCCTCGAGAAGCCGTCTTCTTCAATTAGGCATAATAAATCTGGGGAATTTCAAAAAGAAATAAGATGTGAAGTGGATGGAAGAATTTGACATCAGAATCCTGTAGATAGCTTTTAACCTACACTATAATTAAAAAGAAAAAAGCTTTGATAAAGTGGAGAACTTAAACACATACATATATTTGAGTGTTTTCTGCTGCTTGCTCGTTCTTCATTAGTGGTTACCAACTAATTCAAGTTGCTTTTCTTTTGTTAACATTTAATCAGTTGCATATTTCAACCCCTTAATATTTAGTTTACAATTATACATATATAAAATACAGCTTATTTAAGCCCAGAGTATTTAGGTGCAGGTTGGCAAGAGAGTGTGCAGGGGTATTGTTCGAGCTTAACCAGCTAAAACTGCACAACCTACAAGCAATAAGAGAAACAATTGTATTTATATAGTGTGGCGTACCGATCACAGAACGGACACAATCCGCTTTCCGGTCCGTAGACTATAAATCAGGTGTCATGCCTTTAAGAAGGATCACACCTTTAAGAAACTCGATCTGCAACATAGTTAAGCCCAGAGCGGGGGAGGAGTAGTCGAAGCTGTGCACTGATGAAAGAGAGTTGTACTTTGTGTAGTCTCTGACTCCATTTTGTGTTCAGCATGCAGCCTCAACAATTAAACCTTTTCTGTTGAACCTCTCCGATTTCAGTATTTTTTGCTAGGAGTACGTAGACTCCTACATTGGTGACCCCGACTCCTAAGCGTAACCATGGCTGACACAAACGCAGTTTCTGTGAAGCTGCCGGAGTTCTGGGAGAACCTGGCCACCGCCTGGTTCCTTCAAGCCGAATCGCAATTCCGACTCCGCGGCATCACCGCCGACGCAATGATGTACAACTACCTCCTCACCTCCCTGGGCAGCTCCACAATCACGAAAGTCTGGACAACACTACAAAACCCTCCGGAGGAAGGCAAGTACGCACATCTCAAGGCCGCGCTCATTAAAAAATTCACAGCCTCCCAATTCGTGCGCAACTGCCACCTCCTCGACCTCCCGGGCCTCGGTGACTCCACGCCATCAGACTTGCTCTCACACATGCTTGCTCTGACCGACGAGAAACCGCCCGGCTCCCTCTTCCGCACGCTCTTTATCCGCCAACTACCTCCCAGCATCCGCCCGGCGATCGTGGCGTCCAGCCTCACAGACCTCGAGGCCCTGGCCGACGAAGCCGATAAGCTCCTGTCCGCCAGCTCCAACCACGTCATCACCCCCGACCTGGCCTCCGCAGCGTCGGCGCGCGCTCCATCCTCTATCGCGCGGCCACACAGCTCGGCCACGAGGCCCCCCAGGCCCCCACGTCCCCCAAGCCCTCCAACCCAGGGCTACTGCTACTTCCATACCCGGTTCGGCGCACGGGCATGCCACTGCAGCCATCCCTGCGCGTTTCCAACCGCCCCCACACCGGCCTACACGATGGCCGTGGGGCAAGCAGGCACGCTGCTGTACGTTACGGACAGCGCCTCCGGACGCCGTTTCCTATGCAACACAGGCGCGCAGCGCAGCATCATCCCTGCGTCGGCCCTCGAGATCCAGCGAGGCGGCCGCGGCCCTGCGCTGGCTGCCGCCAACGGCACCGACATCCGGACGTATGGCACCCGCACCGTCACCATCGACCTCGCAGGCCGCCGCTACCACTGGGAGTTTATCACCACCAACCTCAGTGCGGATTTCCTGTGCGCCCACGGCCTATTGGTCGACATGCCTCGGCGCCGCCTCGTGGACATGAACACCATGTCACCTGTCCCGGGTGCCATGGCCCCCCCGAACCCGCCAAAATGGCGTGGCAGTGCCGCGCCCGCTCAACAGACGACTACTCAGCACTCCTGGCTGAGTTCCCAGCCCTCACCAACCCGACCTTCTCCGCGAAGGTTGCTTAGCACGGGGTAGAACACTTCATCCCCACCACAGGCCCACCAGTGTATGCCCACGCCCGCAGGCTGGACCCGGCCAAGCTGGAGATCGCACGGGCCAAGTTCGCCACAATGGAACAGCACAGCATCATCCGCCGCTCCAACAGCCCCTGGGCCTCCCCACTCCACATCGTCACCAAACCCGACGGGGGATGGCGCCCCTGCGGGGACTACCAGCGCCTAAACAACGCCACCACGCCGGATCAGTACCCCATACCGCACATTCAAGACTTCTCTGCTAGACTGGCCGGCCGCTCAGTCTTCTCCAAAGTCGACCTGGTGCGCGGTTACCATCAGGTGCCAGTCCACCCCACGGACGTTCCCAAGACGGCCATAATCACCCCTTTTTGGGCTATTTGAGTTCCTCCGAATGCCCTTCGGCCTCAAAAACGCAGCCCAGGCCTTCCAGCGGCTCGTGGACTCGGTCCTCCGGGACCTGAAGTTCCTCTTTGTCTACCTGGATGACATCCTGGTAGCCAGTTCATCCAAGCAGGAACACATCGAGCACCTCCGCACCCTGTTCCAGCGGCTCAGTGAGCACGGGCTCATCATCAGCCCAGCCAAGTGCCAATTCGGCCTCAGCAGGATCGAATTCCTCGGCCACCACATCACGCAGGACGGAGCCATTCCCCTGCCCGCCAAGGTGCAAGCCGTCCAGCAGTTCCCCCGGCCTACCACAATCAAAGGCCTCCAGGAGTTCTTGGGGATGATCAACTTTTACAACCGCTTCATTCCCAGAGCGGCCTCCCTCATGCGGCCGCTATACGAAGCCCTCCGGGGTAAGAAAGACAGAACGGCGATCGAGTGGTCGGCGGACATGTTGACCGCTTTCGACTCGACCAAAAAGGCGCTCGCCGACGCCACCATGCTCGCTCACCCACAGCCCAATGCCAGGGTGGCCCTCACCACGGACGCCTCCGACCACGCGGTCGGTGCCGTGTATGAACAGTGGTTCGACGGGGCCTGGCAACTGCTGGCCTTTCTCAGCTGCCAACTGCGCCCCCCCGAGGCCAAATACAGCGCCTTTGACCGCGAGCTCCTCGCACTGTACCTGGCAGTCCGCCATTTTAGATTTCTTCTGGAGGGCCGCCCCTTCACCGCGTTTGTCGACCACAAACCCCTGACATTCGCGATGGTGAAATCTGCGGACCCGTGGTCAGCCAGGCAACAACGCCAGCTCGCCGCGGTGTCCGAATTCACCACGGACATCCGGCACGTCTCCGGTCGAGACAACGTGGTGGCCGACGGCCTATCCCACCCCGCCGTCCACGGCGCCCACCTGGCAGTGGACTATGCTCAACTGGCAGCAGAGCAACGCACCGACCCCGATCAGCTCTCCGCGCCCACAACCCTCCCAGGGCTGCGACTGACCGATGTCGCCTGCAGCCCGTCCGCCGTCACAGTCAAATGCGACATCTCCTTGGCGCAACCCCGCCCCGTAGTCCCGGCGTCCTGGCGAAAACGGGTGTTCGACATCGTCCACGGCCTCTCACACCCCGGCACCCGCGCCTCCATTAGACTGGTGGCCAACCGATTTATCTGGCGCGGCCTGCGCAAAGATGTGCGCGTCTGGGCCAGATCCTGCATAGCTTGCCAGCGTGCCAAAATCCACCAACACGTCAAAGCCCCACTCGAGGAGTTCACCGTGCCAGAAAGAAGGTTCGACCACGTCCACATCAACCTCGTCGGCCCCCTGCCGCCATCACAAGGTCACACGCACCTGCTGACAATCGTTGACCATACCACCCGCTGGCCCGAGGCCATTCCACTGACATCCACCACCACCGCTGACATCGCGAGGGCGTTCATCGGTACCTGGGTCGCTCGGTTCGGCGTCCCCTCCGACATGACGTCGGATAGAGGCCCGCAGTTCACCTCTGATCTGTGGGCTGTCATCGCCTGAAACCTCGGGGTGGCCGTTCACTGCACCACGGCTTACCACCCCCAAGCCAATGGACTGTGCGAGCGATTCCACAGGTCCATGAAAGCGTCCCTCCACACCAGCCTCGAGGACGAGGCTTGGATCGACCGCCTCCCGTGGGTGCTACTCGGCCTACGCTCCGCGGTCAAGGAAGACCTGCAAGCCTCGGTGGTGGAACTCGTGTACGGCCAGTCGCTGCACGTACCCGGAGAGTTCCTGCCCACCGCCACGACCCTCTGGTCGGCTGACCAGCAACGCTGCGCTTTCGCCAACTGAGCACAACAGTTCGCTCCGGTACCCACCGGCCGGCACAGCGAACCAGCAACCCGCGTACCACCTAGCCTGCACATGGCCAAATTTGTTTTCGTGCACCATGACGCCCACCGAGGACCTCTACGGCCCCCATACGACGGACCCTACAAGGTACTCCAGACGGGGAACAAGTTCTTCCTCCTCGAAGTGGGTGGCAGAACTGACAAGGTGTCGGTTGACCGGCTCAAGCTGGCGCACCTAGAGCCTGATGAACCCGTTCAAGTGGGCCAACCCCCACCGCGGGGCAGACCGCCTAAGAGCCCGATGCGTCCGACCGCCCCGCTCCCGACACCAACCGCCAAGAGCCGTTCCAGCCGTGCCATCAAGCCGCCACGCCGGTTCGTACACTCCCTACTAGCGGATTCTGGGGGGAGCTGTGTGGCGTACCGATCACAGAACGGACACAATCCGCTTTCCGGTCTGTAGACTATAAATCAGGCTTAAGATAAAAATCACGGGATTGGGGATAATATTCTGGCATGGATAGAGGATTGGCTATCTAACAGAAGGCAGAGAGTTGGGATAAATGGTTCATTCTCAGAATGGCAATCAGTAACTAGTGGTGTTCCGCAGGGGTCAGTGCTGGGTCCCCAACTCTTTACAATCTATATTAACGATTTGGAGGAGGGGACCGAGTGTAACATATCAAAGTTTGCAGATGATACTAAGATGGGAGGGAAAGTAGTGAGTGAGGAGGACATAAAAAACCTGCAAGGGGACATAGACAGGCTAAGTAAGTGGGCAGAGATTTGGCAGATGGAATACAATACTGGAAAGTGTGAGGTTATGCACTTTGGCAGGAAAAATCGTAGAGCAAGTTATTATCTTAATGGCAAGAAACTGGAAAGTACTGAAGTACAAAGGGATCTGGGGGTCCTGGTGCACGAAACTCAAAAGGTTAGTATGCAGGTGCAGCAAGTGATTAAGAAGGCCAATGGAATGTTGGCTTTCATTGCTAGGGGGATAGAATATAAAAATAGGGAGGTATTGCTTTAGTTGTACAAGGTATTGGTGAGACCGCACCTGGAATACTGCGTACAGTTTTGGTGTCCATACTTAAGAAAGGACATACTTGCTCTCGAGTCAGTACAAAGAAGGTTCACTCGGTTAATCCCGGGGATGAGGGGATGGACATATGAGGAGAGGTTGAGTAGATTGGGACTCTACTCATTGGAGTTCAGAAGAATGAGAGGCGATCTTATTGAAACATATAAGATTGTGAAGGGGTTGGATCGGGTGGATGCGGGGAGGATGTTTCCGATGATGGGTGAAACTAGAACTAGGGGGCATAGTCTTAGAATAAGGGGCTGCTCTTTCAAAACTGAGATGAGGAGGAACTACTTCACTCAGAGGGTGGTAGGTCCATGGAATATGCTGCCCCAAAAAGCTGTAGAAGCTACATCATTACATAAATTTAAAACAGAAATAGACAGTTTCCTAGAAGTGAAGGGAATAAAGGGTTACGGGGAGCAGGCAGGAATTTGGACATGAGTCTAGGTTCGGATCGGTCATGGCCCTGTGGGTAGCGGAGCGGGCCCAGGGGCCGTGTAGCCTGATCCTGCTCCTATTTCGTGTGTCTAATTCTGTTAGATTCAGGAGATGGTTCTGTGATAGTGGATTGGCGGTTAGGATCAGATCAGCCATGATCTTATTGAATGGCGGAGCAGGCTCGAGGGGCCGATTGGCCTACTCCTGCTCCTATTTCTTATGTTCTTATGTCATGCCTTTAAGAAGGATCACACATTTAAGAAACTCGATCTGCAACATAGTTAAGCCCAGAGCGGGGGAGGAGCAGTCGAAGCTGTGCACTGATGAAAGAGAGTTGTACTTTGTGTAGTCTCTGACTCCATTTTGTGTTCAGCATGCAGCCTCAACAATTAAACCTTTTCTGTTGAACCTCTCCAAGTTCAGTATTTTTTGCTAGGAGTACGTAGACTCCTACAATAGTCTCTTTAATATAAAGAAACGTCCCAAGGGACTTTACAAATAGGTGTAAGGAAACAGTTACCAAGCCAGGAAGAGATCAGGACGGGTGTCCAAAATCATGATTATAAACCTTCTCAAAACCCATATTTTCAAAGGTAGAGGGAGAGTTGGAGAGACAGTGAGGGTTGCTGCTCAATCATCAGTGATGCTTTGGAATACCAGCGACCTATCTGGCTCAAGTATCAGGTTACCAAGTCTGCTACCAGGGTTCTAATCTCACATCACAAGGTGCATCATCTTGAAGCCAAACAGAGGCCGCTTAACTCCTCCCCCAAGGGGAATTAACACTACTAGAGCATTGGACAATTGAGAGTCTCGTCACTTGGAGGGAGGGAAGTAGTACTTATCCTTTTTCCCACACCAATTTCTTGGCTTTAGTGCCCAGCATTGCTCACTTTTAAAATGACTATATAGGACTGAGCCCCCACAATGCCAGTGAATGTCATGCAACCAATATTATTAAATAAGCAAATTAAGATTTGTTGAGGACAGAATCCTCAGCTCTGACAGTTATGGTTGGGTTGCAAAACATTGGATAATATCTGATTTTAAAAAATATATATTCATTTTCAGTTCAAAAGTAGGTTTCCTGCCTAAGACATAAAAGGGTATCATTTTCTGTGTGTGCAAAGGTAGAGAAAATGTTTTATTAAATTGTGATTGGTTTATAATGACAGTTTAATAAAATAATTTTTCTTAACTTTAAAGATATGGGTAAATATATCCTGACATCTTGATTTTAACCATCCACTGATATAGGAAACTTTATTTATACAATAAAAAGTAAAATTTGAGTCAATGTTATAGGGAAAGTTAAAGGGTACAAAGCCCCTACGTAGAATGTACAGGTTTAACTTCCATACTTGTAACTAATAATCCATATAATTTCCTCAGACAACACTCATCCTTTTATTAGAAAACAGCAATTTGTACTTTTAAAAACAGAACAAGTCATATTCAAAATAATTTTAAATTTGGATGCTGATACATTATATCAATGAACATTAGAAAAAATGTTTGGAAGTATATAAAAGGGATTACTGGGACATAATGTTTCTGAAATGGACTACTGTCAGACCATAATAGATATACCAAAGTTTGAACAATTCAGTTCATTCTTTACCTGTAGAAGATGTGCATTCCTTTTCTTCAGTAGCGGTTTGAAGAGTCTGAGCAAGGTACCAATATCCCATCTCACCCAGAACACAGCAAAATGACTTGAACACGTGGCCATCAGCATTTCGAACAATCTCAAGAAGTTTGGCCACCTTCAGCTCTGCCAAATCCTCTAACTGTATGGATTACCAATTACCCTGTGTTAGTATGTTTGGTCTCTTTAAAAAGATTTGATTTTTTAAATTGTGCTTATTATCTGCTTCATATCATTCAGATGTAAATCATTATGTTGCTACAAAAATCGGCAGACCAACTTTTAAGGTTATTGGAACACAAGAAAATATGGAATTAAAAACAAGACCGCTTGGCTCATCAAACCTTTTCCTATAACAAACCATTTACAATTAGCTCTTTAGCAAAATACTGCGGATGCTGGAAATCCAAAATAAGCCGAAACGTTGACTCTATTTCTCTCTCCACGGATGTTGCCTGACCCGCTGAGTTTTTCCAGCATTTTCTGTTGCCATTTCCGCCACCTCCAACGTGATCCCACCACCAAAAGCATCTTCCCCTCCCCTCCCCTTTCAGCATTCCATAGGGACCGCTCCCTCCGAGACACCCTAGTCCACTCCTCTATCACCCCCAGCACCCCTTCCCCTGGCACCTTCCCGTGCAAGCGCAGGAGATGTAACACCTGCCCTTATACCTCCCCCCTTCCCACTGTCCAGGGCCCCAAACACCCCTTCCAGGTTAAACAGTGATTTACTTGTACTTCTTGCAATCTAGTATACTGTATTCGCTGCTCACGATGTGGCCTCCTCTACATTGGGGAGACCAAACGCAGATTGGGTGACCGCTCTGCGGAACACCTCCGTTCAGTCCGTAAGGGTGACCCCAAGCTTCCGGTCGCCTGTCATTTTAATTCACCGCTCCATTCCCACTCAGACCTCACTGTCCGCGGCCTCTTGCATTGTTCCACGGAAACCCAGTGTAAGCTCGAGGAACAGCACCTCATCTTCCGATTAGGCACTTTACAGCCTTCCAGACTCAATATCGAGTTCAACAATTTCAGATCATAACCTCGGCCCCATTACATTTTTATATATTTTTTTATCCCCACCTTTGTTTTGTGCCCTTCCCCCTTTTTTTCTCTCCCACATGGCAGCTGTCTCCCATTCTGCCAGTGCATTTCACACCTAATCTAGAGCCGTCTTTTGTCTCTCCACTAGTCCTATCACCATCTCATCTCATTTTGAATACCTCTTAATGTCTCTTCACTTCTCTTTTGTTCTCTCATCCCCATTTCCCAGCCCCCAAACTGACCTTTTAATCTGTTTCATTTCCTGTGCTTTTTCAGTCTTGACGAAGGGTTTCGACCTGAAACGTTGACTCTGTTTCTCTCTCCATGGATGTTGCCTGGCCTGCTCAGTTTTTCCAGAATTTTCTGTTGTTATTACAATTAGCTCTTTCCATGCAAGGGTCTACTCATAAGAACATAAGAAATAGGAGCAGGAGTAGGCCATATGGCCCCTCAAGCCTGCTCCGCCATTCAATGAGATCATGGCTGATCTTCGACCTCAACTCCACTTTCCTGCCTGATCTCCATATCCCTTGATTCCCTTAATATCCAAAAATCTATCGATCTCTTTCTTGAATATACTCAATGACTGAGCATCCACAGCCCTCTGGGGTAGAGAATTTCAAAGATTCACCACCCTCTGAGTGAAGAAATTTCTCCTCATCTCAGTCCTAAATGACCGATCGCTTATTCTGAGACTGTGAACCCTGGTTCTAGACTCCCCAGCCAGGGGGAACATCCTTCCTGCTTTAACCCTGTCAAGCTCTGAAAGAATTTTGCATGTTTCAATGAGATCACCTCTCATTCTTCTAAACTCTAGAGAATATAGGCCTAGTCTACTCAATCTCTCCTCATACGACACTCCCTCCTCATAGGACAATCCCCCCATCTAAGGAATCAGTCTGCATGAACCTTCGTTGTATTCCCTCTTAGGTAAGGAGACCAAAACTGTACACAATACTCCAGGTGTGGTCTCACCGGGGCCCTATATCATTTCAGTAAGGCGTCTTTACTCTTATACTCAAATTCTCTTGTAATAAAGGCTAACATACCATTTGCTTTCCTAATTGCTTGCTGTACCTGCATGTTAACTTTCAGTGATTCGTGTACAAGGATACCCAAGTCCCTCTGAACAACAACATTTTCCAATCTCTCACCATTTAAAAAATACTCTGCTTTTCTATTTTTCCTACTAAAGTGGATAACTGCACTTTTCACCACATTATATTCCATTTCCCATGTTCTTGCCCACTCACTTAGTCTGTCCATATCCCCTTGAAGCCTCTTTGCATCCTCCTCACAACTTGTATTCCCACCGAGCTTTGTATGATCAGCAACGGGTTAACGGCCATGGGACTAGATTTGTGGCAGGAATCCAGCAAAGGTCCCAGTCAAGAAGACATGAATTGCTGTTGGCTGGTCCCAGAATGACTAACAAGTACCGGCAATTATAGAGATGGAGGGCAGCTCAGAATTCAACGCGTCCTTCATCTAGCTGTCAGCTCCAATAATCCTTACTGTAGAAGAATCGACCTCAGAAAATTATTACTTAACTTCAGCAAATACTACATTTCCAGCTTGCCCTTTTTAGGCAGGACAATAATTTATACTATAACAAGAACAGAAGCAATACTACAGTGCAAATGAAATGCAAGGCAGGAAACATCCATAGTTAAATAAATGTAGACATCATCAGCAGAGTTTGCAGTTTAATGAACAGATTCAAATTTCCTGGGCTCTGAGGGGGGTCCCTGCACCAGTCACTGTGGCTTCCCTACAAAGTCAACTTGTACACAATGGGGTACTCTTCCCCCGGCGAGGAGAGCCCAGGCACTCCTCCCACACAGAAGGAAAATCAGAGACTCAGCCACCTAGGGGCCAATCTGATGCACATCATAGCCGGAGAATGGCGCTCGACTCAGGGACACAAGAAAGTGAAGAAAGTCACATTTTCAATGGGACAAAGGAAAATCAAAGAGAATCCTACCTCAATCTGTCCTATTTGGTCAGTGGTTAAGACTCCCTTCTCCTTCAACCCCCGGTATAAAGGAGGAGATAACTTAAGTTGTTTGACAAGGGAAGGGAAGTAGGAGCGAATTACACTGGAATGGAGGTTACCTCTTCTGCCAGTCTTTTCACCTAATTTTAAGGGATATGAGAATGATTATTAAAGTACTGCTACAAAGACAGAGATTTTACCTCAATTCTGTATTACCGCCAGATTAAATGCACAAAAGAAAAATCGCTGAGCAGCCAGGAGTGAAGTGGAATCCGCACTAGGTTATTACACAAAAACAGCATCCCGGAACTGAAATGACAAGCCGCATCTGCCGCAGCGTCAGGATTCGGTGCAGTATAACTTACAATAAGTTAGTTGCTCTCTAAAAGTTACTTTCTTTTTTCGGTTGCTGAACGATCTGGACATCGCTTGAGGATTGTCTTCGATGCGTGAATTGATAAAAGCGAGGAATCTATGCTGGCATCATGAGGCAGAGCAGAGTCCCTGCCCGGCAGAACCACTGCAGCCCAGTCCTCGGGGGCTTGCACCCCTGTTCCAAGCCCAAATCCCAACGGCTTGAAATCCCATCTCAAGAAACTTCATTCACAGGCGTTTCAGTCAATTGAGTTGGGATTGCCATTATTTATCAAAACTCACGTAGAACCCACAGAGACGAGATAAAGCGGGAGCACAATCTTCTGTGTTTGTTGTATGCAGTTGCTAGGCAGCATTAAGATTTGAGTGAGAGTTGCTTAGCATAGCCATGAGCTACTTAAGCAGGGATTCATAACAAATAAGGAGCGGCGAGAGCATATAAACACCCAATACGCAATGATGAAACACTATCTAGCAATGTATCTTTTTAGGGGGAAAGAGTTGGAAGAGGGGCTTGATTTCACCTTGCTAAGAGTTGGATAATGATCATGAGAACAGCGTATTGTTTACATACAAAATGATCTAGGTGGTTTCAGTGGAACCAAAAGAAAGTGATTGCCGGAATAGAGGGTAATTACTGTGAGCTGGAAGCTGACAGAGCAGTTGTAACTTGGATGTGGCTTAGAAGGTGTATGAAAGTAGGTGTACGCTAAGGCACAGAGCATAACCGCAGATCGCAACGTTAACGGAGTGCGTCGTAAACAGAGTGGGAAGTTGAGAATTTGGAGAGAGTGGGAATTTGGGGCAGAGGGGGAAAGAAGTGTTCCTTTTTGCCTTTTAACACTTGTAGTGATTTGTGTAAGCTTGAGGCCGTAAGTATTTAAAACCAGGAACCTATAACTAATACGTTATTAAATTAATAATTTAAACTAGTTAAATTAATTTTAAAAAAGAATAAACCAAGTGAATTGATAACAAAATTTTTATATATAAAACAAGGTTAGATAGCGATGCCAGTTAGATAGAGATATTCAAAACATTAACAAGATAGATGAATTAATGGCACAAATCGAGATAAATGGGTTTGATCTAGTAGTCATAGAAACATAGAAGATAGGAGCAGGAGTAGGCCATTCGGCCCTTCGAGCCTGCTCCACCATTCAATGAGATCATGGCTGATCATCCAAATTCAGTACCCTGTCCCTGCCTTCTCCCCATATCCCTCGATCCCTTTAGCCTCAAGAAATATATCCAACTCTTTCTTGAATATATTTAATGAACTGGCCTCCACCGCCCTCTGTGGCAGAGAATTCCACAGGTTCACCACTCTCTGGGTGAAGAAATTCCTCCTCATTTCAGTCCTAAATGGCTTACCCCTTATCCTTAGACTATGACCCCTGGTTCTGGACTCCCCGGCCATCAGAAACATCCTTTCTGCATCTAGTTTGTCCAGACCTGACAGAATTTTATAGGTTTCGATGAGATCCCCTCAATCTTCTAAACTCCAATGAGTATAAGCCCAATTGACACAATCTCTCCTCGTACGTCATTCCTGCCATCCCAGGTATCAGCCTGGTGAATCTTCGTTGCACTCCCTCCATGGCAAGAACGTCCTTCCTCAGGTAAGGTGACCAAAACTGCACACAATACTCAAGGTGCGGTCTCACCAAGGCCCTGTACAACTGCAGCAAGACATCCTTGTTCTTGTACTCGAACCCTCTTGCTATGAAGGCCAACATACCATTTGCCTTCTTAACTGCCTGCTGCACCTGCATGCTTACCTTCAGCGACTGGTGCACAAGAACACCCAGGTCTCTTTGCACTTCCCCTTCTCCCAATCTTTTGCCATTCAAATAATAATCTGCCTTCCTGTTTTTGCCACCAAAGTGGATAACCTCACATTTATCCACATTATAGTGCATTTGCCATGTTTCTGCCCCATCACCCAACCTGTCCAAATCGTACTGGAGTTTCACAACATCCTCCTCACAGCATACCCTCCCACCCAGCTTTGTGTCATCTGCAAATTTGGAGATATTACATCCAATTCCCTCATCCAGATCATTAATCATTACTGAGATATGGTTGTAGGGTGACCAAGGTTGGGAACTAAATATTCCAGGGTACCTGACTTTTTAGAAAAATAAGGCAAATGGAAAAGTGGGTTAGCCCTGATAATAAAGGATGAGATAAAGGCAGTAGGGAGAAAGGATCTTAGCCCAGAAAATCAGGATGCAGAATCAGTATGGATGGAGCTAAGAAATAACAAAGGGCAGAAAACACTGGTGGGAGTAATTTATAGGCCCCCTAACAGTAATCATAGTGTTGGACAGAGTAGAAATTAAGAGTATAAAACAAATGTAATGCAATAATCCTGGGGGATTTTAATCTTCTATAGACTGGGCAAACCAAGTTGGCAAAAGTAGCGTTGAGGATGAGTCCATGGAATGTATTTTCTAGAACAATGTCAAGGAACCAACTAGGGAACTGACTATTTTAGATCTAGTATTGTGAAATGAGACATGGTTAATTAGTAATCTTATAGTAAAGGATCCTCTGGGGGGAAGAGTGATCATAATATGACAGAATTTAATATTAAGGGAGAGAGTGATGTGGTTAAGTCTAAAACTAGGGTCTTAAATTTAAACAAAGCCCTGCAGTGGGTAGTCAAAACTGCCCAATGCATTACCGGCACCCGGCCACCGACCATAGAGCACATATACCAGAAACGCTGTTTACGGAGGTCACGGACCATCATCAAAGACCCTACCCACCCCAGCCAGTCTGTTCGCCCTCCTGCCATCTGGGAGATGCTACAGATGCATTCGCACCCGTACGACCAGATTTAGGAACAGCTTCTTTCCCAGGGCTGTCATCCTACTGAACTCCACAAATAAACTCTAAAGCCTGCACATCTGCCAATGCACTGTATTATGGCTATGTTTATGTTAATGCATTACAAGCCAAATGTATGTTGAATGTTTAAATGTCTTCATCTAAATGTACACTCTCGGGAGCCACAAGCCTACATTTCGTTGTACTGCACTTGTGCACTAACAATGACAATAAAGTTGATTATGATGATTATGATTATGGGGTTATGGAGGGATGAGTTGGCTGAGGTAGATTGGGAAATTCGATTAAAATATATGATGGTAGATAAGCAATGGCAAACATTTAAAGAAATAATTCATAATTCTCAAAGAATATACATTCCTTTCAGGAATAAAAACGCCATTGGAAAAGTAGTACAGCCATGGCTAACTAAGTTAAGGGTAGTATCAGATTAAAAGAGGCTTACAATGTTGCTAAAAAGAGTAAGCTAATAAGCAGAAGGATTGGGAGAGTTTTAAAAATCAGCAAAGGATGACCAAGAAATTGATAGAGGGAGAAAATAGAATGAGTGTAAACTAGCCAGAAATAAAAAAAAGATTGCAAGAGCTTTTACACATGTAAAAAGGAAGAGATTAATGAAAGTAAACATGGGCCCCTTAAAGCAGAAACAGAAGAAATTATAATGGGAAATAAGGAAATGGCAGAGATGTTAAACAAATAGTGTCTGTCTTCACAGTAGAAGATGCAAAGAGCATAAAGAAAATTGTGGGGAACCAAGGGGCTATTGAGAGTGAGGAACTTAAAATAATTATTAGTAAAGAAAAGGTACTGGAAAAATTAATGGGACTAAAAGCTGACAAATCCCCTGGACCTGATGGTCTACACCCTAGGGCGAGGTGGCTGTAGAGATAGTTGATACATTGGAATGCTGGAAGATCAAAACCATAGATTCTAGAACAATCTCCATGGATTGGAAGGTAGCAAATGTAACCCTGCTGTTCAAGAAAGAGGAAGAGAGAAAACAGGGAACTATAGGCCACTTAGCCTGACATCAGTAGCAGGGAAAATGCTGGAATCTATTATGGATGTGGTAACAGAGCACTTGGGAAATCACAATATGATTAGGCAGAGTCAACATGGTTTTATGAAAGGGAAATTGTGTTTGACAAATCTATGAGTTTTGAGGGTGTAACTAGCAGGGTAGATAAGGAAGAACCAGTGGATGTAATATTTGAATTTTCAGAAGGCATTCGATAAGGTGCCACACAAGAGGTTGTTACACAAGATTAGGGCTCATGGGATCGGAGGTCATATTAGCATGGATTGGTTAATGAACAGAAGACAGTAGGAATAAACATCATTTTCAGGATGGTAGGGTGTAACTATTGAAGTGCTGCAAGGATCAGTGATTGGGCCTCAGCTATTTACAATCTATATTAATGACTTAGATGAGGGAACCAAGCGTAATGTATCCAAGTTTGCTGATGATACAAAGCTACAAGGGAAAGTACTTGATGAGGAGGACGCAAAGAGACATAGGCCGGTTAAGTTATTGGGCAAGAAGGTGGTAGATGGTATATAATGGTGGGGGGTTGGGGAGAAGTAGTGTGAAATTTTCCACTTGGTAGGAAGAATGGAAAAGCAGAATATTATTTTTTTTTTAATATAAAAGAGAGGCTAGTAAATGTTGGTATTCCAAGGGATTTGGGTGTCCGTGTACACAAATCACAAAGTTAACAGGAAGTTACAGCAATCAGTTAGAAAGGCAAGTGGTATTTTAGCCTTTATTGCAAGGGAGTTGCAGTATAAGGGTAAGGAAATCTTGCTGCAATTATATAGGGCTTTGGTGCGACCACACCTGGAGTACTGTGTACAGTTTTGTCTCCTTACACAAGTATATTTTTGTATAGGGTGCAGTAAAAGTTCACTAGATTAATTCCTGGGATGAGAGGGCTATCCTAAGGAGAGATGGAGTAGAATGGACCTGTATTCTCTGGAGTTTAGAAGCACGAGATGATCTAGAGGGCTGGACAGGGTATATGCAGAAAGGCAGTTTCCCCTGACTGGCGAGTCTAGAACTAGAGGTCAGACTCAAGATAAGGATCAGCTATTTAGGACTGAGATGGAGACATTTCTCCAGGGTTGTGAATCTTTGGAATTCAGAGGGCTGTGGATGCTCAGTCAATGAGTATATGCAAGATTGACAGATTTTTGGGCACTAAGGGAATCAAGGTATATGGGAATAGGGCAGTACTTCCCCGGAGCGGAGAAACTACGCCATGTTCTTCGCAGCCTTCAACATGTCATCGATGACAATGAACACCTCGCTAAGGCCATCCCCACGCCTCCACTACTCGCTTTCAAACAGCCGCCTAACCTCAGACCATCGTTCGCAGCAAATTACCCAGCTTTCAGGAGAACAGCGACCACGACACCACACAACCCTGCCACAGCAACCTCTGCAAGACATGCCAGATCATCAACAGAGATACCATCATCACACGTGAGGACACCACCCACCAGGTACATGGTACATACTCATGTGACTCGGCCAACGTTGTCTACCTCATACGTTGCAGGAAAGGATGCCCCGGAGCATGGTACATCGGCGAGACCATGCAGACACTGCGACAACGGATGAACGGACACCGCGCAACAATCACCAGGCAGGAGTGTTCCCTCCCAGTCGGGGAACACTTCAGCAGTCAAGGACATTCAGCCTCCGATCTTCGGGTAAGCATTCTCCAAGGCGGCCTTCGAGACACACGTCAACGCAAAATCGTCGAGCAGAAACTGATAGCCAAGTTCCGCACCCATGAGGACGGCCTCAACTGAGATCTTGGGTTCATGTCACGCTACATGTAACCCCACCTGACGCAGGGTCATCCAGACTCGAGTCGACATTGGCTTATTCTCTCTCCAGCGATGCGGCCGGACCTGCTGTGATTTCCAGCAAAAACAAATGTTTTGTCTTTTGTTTTTCATACAGACCCCAGCATCTGCAATATTTGACCCCTTGTGACCCCACCTCATTGTTCTTTGATGTAATGTTTTCCTGACTGACCTGTTTGGACACCATTCACACCTTTGATTGCTGTGATTATCTCTCTGCCGAGGCAGTTGGCAAGATTACCTGTAAACATCTGACATGATTCTCTGACTATATAAGCTGTGTCTTTATGCATTTCTCCACTTCACCTGCTGAAGGAGCAGCGCTCCGAAAGCTTGTGATTTCAAATAAAGCTGTTGGACTATAACCTGGTGTTGTGTGACTTCTTACATTTGTCCACCCCAGTCCAACTCCGGCATCTCCACACCATGAGTATAATATAGTTCAGCCATGATCTATTGAATTGCAGTGCAGGCTCAAGGGGCTGTACAGCTTACCCCTATTTATGTTCTTAAAGACAGAAGGCTAATTATTCAGAATAGCTTTGAATGGTTCCAAATGTAAAAGCCTTTGTGTTTCCCCAACACCCTCACTTAAGCTGCAATCATACTGGGACTACAGCTTTGCTGCAAAGTGGTTTCTGGTTTCTCAGCTCTGCTAAACTTCCTTTATTAGACAAAGCTAATGAATGCAATGGGTTTCTACATAGAGCAGCCCTCATCTAGTCAGGGTTTGGTCTCATTTCCTAGAAAACCATTAACTACAAAGTTTTAATATGTTGGACGCCAGGAGAGACAGAGAGATCTGGGAATGACACCATGTCCAGCCATTGCAGAGCCACAAATCAACAAGTTTATCAGAATGCTCAGCCATATTGTAAATCAGTCGAGTACATAAAGATCATATAAAAACTGTATTGGAAAGACTAGCCTGTATTTATATAGTCACTCATGTCTCTGAAGTGCTAGACGTACAATGAACTACTGTCATGTCGTTAAAAGTGGCAGTTATTTCATGTATAGCAATGTTGGGAAATAATCTGTTTTTTGGGAATGTTAAGGGAAGAATGTTGGTTAGAATACTATTTTAAAAATGAGAGATCAATATTCACCAGAACCTTCTGGGTCACAGAGTACCCACCTCAAGCACTTAGTCATTCAGTGGAGAGGCAGCCATATGCAAGGCTTTTAATGTACAATAAACCTCATGGGGTTACCCATTGTAAAGATACATCATCTGTTGGGAGGAAGTGGATCTGTTGTGACATTTGATGTGACTATTGTTTAAAGTTACTTGGTTGCAGTAAAGAATCGGTTATAGGAGCTGAAAGTAATTTTCATGGTAGGACAGACTGGGGGAAAACAATGCATGAGGAAGGAGGGGAAAAAATGCAGAGGGATTTAATAGTGGGACTGGGAAGGAAAATGTCAGACTCTAAAGCTCAGGATTTTGCACCAACAAGTGTCATTTAATTACATGGCAGAGTGAAATTTAGGCTGGATGGTGCAAGTTAGGCCATCATCTTCTATGGAATCTGGCCAGCCATCTAGCTTCTAGAGGCATTGTCAGAACCTTAATGGATAGGCTCATCTCAAGAGGAGATCTGCCAGTTCATGAAATGCAAGTGAGTGCAGATAGTGAGGAGAGTCAAACCCACTGCTTCTGTAATCCTGGTCCTAGTGGTATTACATTGACATACATGTTGAAGCATAGACTTTCATTAAAAGCGGCTTTATTGAATAAAAAAATGCCTAGAGTAAAAAAATAATTTAAAACAGAGCCAGTAATGGGTTCAATGGTACATACAACTTTAAGGATTTTGAAGCAGTTGGATTAGTGGTTTTGACAAATTGAGAATCATGGCAGAGGTCAACTGCAAGATGGTGCTGATCCTCATTTGACTGCTTCTAGCATACTTGTTCTTAACAGTCTGCAAAAGAAAATAAGTTAAAGGACTTTGGCAAACCATATGCTATGATGAATTATCAAGAACTACATTTAACAGCACACTAGCCAATCTCCTGTGTTGCCTCAGATAGTCTAGGGTATCCAAGTGTAGTTATGTTTAGCTGTTAACCTGGCCCATCTCTGCTCCAATAATCTATTGAAAAGTACTGCTTGCTTTTTTGGAGGCAGGGAGGGAAGTTTATGGCTTGCCAAATGCTTGTACATTTCCAGCTGTAGGGCAAGAGTACTTTTTTTGTACACCTTTGACCATCTTGAGCAAGACTTGTGTAAGAGAGTAGAGTGCAGTAAATCAGTTGTATTTTTGCCAGCTTGCCCACCATTCAATGTAGTAACACCCCAGGGATGTTATTTATTGGGGTACCTTTCTGCATTTCTGATACATTATCTAGAAACTAGATGTAGCCTGTGGAATTCCAATAGAGAAATAGCTAACCTTCATTCTATAAGTCAAAAACTAAAACCAAATTTAAAAAACTTACCATATGCTTTGTGAGGCAGTTATTAACCTGCACAACATTCTTAG
Organism: Somniosus microcephalus; assembly: GCF_052327205.1. Lineage (NCBI taxonomy): Eukaryota > Metazoa > Chordata > Chondrichthyes > Squaliformes > Somniosidae > Somniosus > Somniosus microcephalus. Next base: position 58,687,426 of record NC_140987.1, on the reverse strand, counting down.
CCAAGTGTTGCATAACTGGAAGTAGTTCATCCTCTCTATAGGCCAGGTAATACTGCAAGAGGGGAGTCTGAGAAAAATCAGATAACACATTTTTACTGCACTAGTTGAATCCTGGTTACAAACATGTCTGAGCGTCAAGCTAGAATTAGTGCCATTGCCTTTAAAGGAAGTATACTCACCCATTCACCACAATTAAAGAGTTTCTGAGCAAGGTGGAAGGCAGCTGCAGCAATTAGGGATGGGGGATAATGCACCATCTCATAATCCCCCATTGTCAATTCCATCAAATATTTGGCAAGAGCATGTTGGTCAGTGTTAACCTGAACAAAGAGTAAAGCTTACATTTATTCAATTAGAGACCTTATTAAAAATGACAATAGCTGAAGATGACAATATAAATTTAGTGAGTTTAAAAACTATTTGCAGATGCTGCTGACCAACTACAAAAGACAAAAAAGCTCAAATGACTCAAGCCATGCAATAGTGCATCTAATCTCCAATTCATTAAATTAATAGCTTAAATAAGTTATAGAATTGATGGAGCAAACAAAGCAATGGAATAAATGCCAAGTTTGGCATTAGATGATTTTGAAAGAAGATTTATGCATAGCTAAGGTACACACAAAGTTTGAATGGAGACCTCAATGTCACTTGCCAACAATCTGCAATGACAGTTATTGTCCCTAAACTAAAACCTTAGAAAATTCACTTCTGAAATTAAGCTTTGAATATTTTCTATATTGGTTATTTTGGATATATGGCTACCCTTTGTCCAAGTACATGGTGTAACAGTCTTGGTCTTTGTTAAAGAATGGAAGCTTACTTCTGCAACTTTTGATGCTCTCCTGAGAAAGTGCAGTGGAAGTGGTTTGCCAAGAGAAAAGTCAAGTTGCCTCAAAATCCATCTCTCCATTTGACGTATTTGAACACTAGAGTAAGCATCATCAGTGATGAGGACAAAGTCCCCAATATCTGGAGGATAGATCTCTTCATATTTGGAAGCAATAAGCATTGCTGTTACACCAACAAGTTGTAGATTCTTCTTGGATACTGGGTTATCCTAAAAGGAGGAAAGTCAGTTGTGCAGAATTACAATGCCTGTGTGTCACAGCAGATATTTTAGAGCCTTCATTACCAGTTCTGATTTTTTTCAGCCAGGATTACAAAAGAGTAGGCAAGACTTGTTTCAAAGAAACACTGGGTTGTGGCACTGAAGCATTAAGCTAGAATTTAAAAGGCAGTATTAATTTGACTATTTGAACTGGTTAATTATTTAAACAAGTACATTTCCCTTCCCCAATAGCTGGAATTCAACTGCTATGGCAGTGAATGAGTTGTATACAAAGAAAGTTATTGAATAGTCAAGATTACTGGCATTCATTTTTGGTAACAAAAACAGCAATGGAACAGACTAAAAAGAGCAAACATCTTTCAAAAGGCATTTATCGGTGGATCAGAATGGTTGGGTGGGCCAGTTTGCAGAGGGGAACAAAAAGCAAGAAGTCTACGCCCCCTTAAAATTCTTACCTGAAGAAATCTGTCCAAGATCGATACAGTCAAGTACATGGTTTCTGGAAGTAACTTGAATTTTATTTGAACTTGCACAAGCCAGTCTATTAGGATAGCACGCATGGCTCCAGTTATCACTCGTCCCACCAAGTAGTTTGGCCTCACTGCCTGTTCAATCTGTTTAAATAAAATACACTTGTGGTAGCATGAAGTCATCATCCTCCTGGGGGGTCACCATTGACCAGAACAGCCACAAATACGGTGGCAACAAGAGCAGGTCAGAGGCTAGGTATTCTGCAGTGAGTGACTCACCTGACTCCCCAAAGCCTTTCCACCATCTACAAGGCACAAGTAAGGAGTGTGATGGAATACTCTCCATTTGTCTGGAGTGCTGCTCCAACAACACTCAAGAAGCTTGACACCATCCAGGATAAAGCAGCCCGTTTGATTGGCACCCCATCCACCACCTTAAACATTCACTCCCTCCACCACCAGTGTACCATAGCTGCAGTGTGTACCATCTGCAAGATGCACTGCAGCAACTTGCCAAGGCTTCTTCGGCAGCACCTCCCAAACCCGCAACCTCTTCCACCTAGAAGGGCAGCAGGCGCATGGGAACACCACCACCTCCAAGTCTCTCACCATCCTGACTTAGAAGTATATCGCCGATCCTTCAGTCACTGCGTCAAAGTCCTGGAACTCCCGACCCAACAGCACTGTGGGAGTACCTTCACCACACAGACTGCAGCGGTTCAAGGCGGTGGCTCAGCACCACCTTCTCAAGGGCAACTAGGGATGGGCAATAAATGCTGGCCTTGCTAGCAACACCCAGATCCCATAAGCAAATAAAAAAATTTACATGCTGATTTATGAACTTTTGCATAGAGCAGTTGATCTGCATGTTAAGGTCTCAAGTACAAACAGGATATGAACATTTAAGATCAAGATGAGCCACAACACAATTTAGAAAGACTACAATTTAACAATGAAACTGGCTGAGCAGAGGGGTCTTTAGGATTATTAAAGGGTTTGAAGAAGTTTCCACTTGTAGGAGACCAAAGCTAAGGGCCATGTATACAAGATAATCACTAATAAACCCAGTAAGGAATGCAGGTGAAACTTTTACGTAGACATTGGAGCTTGTTACTACAAGGAGTAGTTGAGGCAAATAGCAGATGCATTCAAGGGGAAGCTAGATAAAAACCAAGGGAGAAAGGAATAAGTTATGCTGGGAGGGTTAGGTGAAGGCGGGGGGGGGGCTTGGATGAAGCATAAACACTGGCATGGACCAGTTAGGCTGAATGGCCTGTTTGTGCTGTACATTATATGTAATTCTATGAAAGATAAATATTCAGCATTTTATTGACAAAAGGGTCATCTAATATTTTCTACTCCTCTATACACATTCCTTTAATTAGGAAGGTCCAGCACCAGATCATTAAAGTCATAATATCTTGGATCAACATTTGGATGACTTGGGCAAGAGCAGTTGAGGATGGAAAACAGTCAGTAGGAGGGGGACTACATTTGTAGTGTTTCTACCTTGTAGATGCTTCAGAGCAGTGCAATCTTCCCAACCAAGTGAATTGTTTGCTTTCAGGTTGCTGGGAAGCATCAAGCTGTATCTTTCAAATGAGCTTTCCTTCATCCAGTTGATCATATCTTTGTAGAAAACCAACCCCATCACAGTTACATTAGAGTATCTATTCATTTCTTGATAGTGGCCAAGTCCTCAACCACACTTCTTGGCAACTTATTCCAGCTGTTCACTAAATACTGGACATCAGTCTTAAATTTGCTGCTGCATTCCTCAGTGCTTTTGTATCTTGCTACATTCCTCAGTGCTTTTGTATCAGCATCAGCACACTGTTTTGGACTTGGCTTCAGACACCTGCAAGGCATATTTCATAGTTCTCACTGGGAATCTGCCACATTGCACTACATTAGCACAAGGCTACAGAACAGAAGATTTGGATAATGTTTACTCTGCCTCTAGGGCTTGAATGTTCTCATTGCAGCAACCAGAGCTGTACACGACACTACAGTTCAACCAGACCAAGGCATCATATACCTTCAGCATGACCCCAGAGGATCTAAACAACCAATTTGGCAAAATAAGCTCAGCATCTCATTTGCTGCTGTTTATTGTTACCTCACACCACAGACAGGTGACCAGTCAGACACTACAGAACTTAAGCCCCACCAAGCAAGTTATTTTCCCCACCCATGGACTGGATGTACCCACTACGTTACATGTGTCCATATTGAACTTCAGTTGCTATTGGTCAGTTCCAGTGCAAACCCTGGGCTGTTCAAAGAGGCATAGAATACAAGAGTGGGGAGGTTATGCTTGAACTGTATAAAACACTAGTTAGGCCACAGTTCTTGTCACCACATTAAAGGAAAGATGAGTTTGCACGAGAGGTTAGAGGAGATTCAAGAGGATGTTGCCAGGACTGGAAAATTTTAGCTATGAGGAAAGATTGGATTGGCTGGGTGTTTTCTTTGGAACAGAGGCAGTGAGGGGAGACTTAATTGAAGTGTATAAAATTGAGGGGCCTAGATAAAGTGGATAGGAATGACCCATTTCTCTTAAAAAGGTCAATAACCAGGGGGCATAGATTTAAAGTAATTGGTAGAAGGGAGCTGAAAATTTCCACCTAGAGGGTGGGGGGGGGGGGGGGTCTGGAACTCTGCCTGAAAAGGGTAGTAGAGGCAGGAATACTCACCGCATTTAAAAAGTACTTGGATATGCACTTGAAGTGCCATAACTGACAAGGCTATGGACAAAAAGCTGGAAAGTGGGATCAGGCTGGATAGCTTTCAGCCAGCACAGGCAATGGGTTGTATGGCCTCCCTCTGTGCTGTAAATGTCTGATTCTAGGAGTCCATACTACTTTTATCACCCAGCTCCAAATCTAATCTCCCAAAGTTGAGTGAACTTCAAATTTGTCTACATTGTCCAGAAGTCTAGGGCATTGAGGATTGCTGGGGGTGGGGTGCAGTTATGAATCCTTGGGTCACACTGCTATCTCCAGTCCCATTGCCTACTACATTCTGCTTCCTTTAGCCAGTTACTAGTCCACAAGTTGTCCAGGTTAGCCAAAATGCCCATTGCCCTTGGAAGCCTTTTGGTCACCTAAAAGGGTATCTACCCCTTCTAAAGCACAGTTGGCCATCATTTAGTAAGAGTTACCCTTCCTACTTAAATTTATCCAGTTACCCTTCCTACTTAAATTTATCCAGATACTTGTTTGATTGGGTTCCAGTTTATTTGACAATATTGCAGAATATGGTACCCTGCCATCTTGGTCTGGTAATATACTGCTCCACACCACTAGGATCGATTTAGCTCTACCTTGAAGGTTGAAAGAAAGGAAAACTGACCTCAAGTTGTCTCAAATATTTGTAGATATCTTTAACATAGTCACTGCACAGTATTGGATTGTTGCCATCATTTATATCAACATCTTCAACAGGTAAGATTTCAGAGAAGGCTTCACATAACTCTTCAGACATGCATACTGAAATGTCCATTGGGGATGATGGAACCTGCTACAATAGATACAATAAGTTAGCTGAACATGAATGGGTCTAGGAGGCATGAGGAGTAAAGTCAAGCATCTTTAGAATTCTTCATTTCCATTGTAAATCATACAAGCCATCTTATTGGAAGAGAGGTGCTCAGAAATATTCATATTTCTACCAACACAAAATTTAGTATGCCCAGTGATCTTAAATTGCTTTGTGATCCACTATTTGAAATATTGCTCTTCACTGGTTATAGATGGCTCAGCATAAAGCCTATATACGTACAATTTGGTTTTCTACAGGCCAGCCTAATACTTATTGTAAACTATACACCCCCATCCAACTAAAGCAGTGAATGAAAAGTTTCTGGAAAGTGAGGAGCAATTGTCTTTATTCACAAAAATGACCACCATCTAAATACCTTGTTATTTACCATCAAATTTTTTGTTTAATTACCTCAATACAAGAAATTTACTTTCCATTTATTAATGATGACTTGGGTTTGAAAAGAACTAGAAAACCATCTAGCCATGAATCCTCTCAAGAATCATGAATCCCTTCATATGCAAAAACTAGTCTATTTTCCCTTTTGAAACTGTTCAATCACCTACATTGGCAATTGTGTTGATCCCTAAATCTTGCAAAAGAAATAGTTCAAGGATTATTTAAGTTTCCTTCATTTTGAATCCATCTTTCAGTTCTGAAATGCTGTATGCTATTCCTAGCATATTAAACTAGCCCACAATCTCAAGTCCCAGGGGTACAAGATATTCAATTTTAAAAGCTCGAATATAAAAAGTTAATTCCTGTTGATTAAAGTTCCTTTTGGTTAAAGTTGAATTTCTCAAGTAACTTTTTAAACAACATGAGGCTCCAACAATCGCCAAAAGTTTGCACTTAAAAATGTCAGGTCGACAAGAATTTATTTCAATTATGAATTCCATGTGCCATTAACCAAATTGCACATTACCAAGCAAGGGCTTATTTAAAGCATATGTACTGGTTTTACTATGCTTGTGAAATCCAAACCTCAAGCTTTACTACATCTTCAGTGGAGTGTTCTTTTGGCGGTAGAATTTCTGGTTGTTTGCACATCTTCACTTGTTCCATTTTTGGGGCCACAATTTTTTCCAGCTTTGGAGCAATCACTGTTTGTTCCTACAGAGTTCAAATACAATTCTTGAGTTTGTGTGTCTGTTATATCCACCCTAACCAAACACCCCAACTCAACTATCATGGTTTTAAGAGAAGATCAGCAGCTGCAGTTAGTTCAAATCTTAGGATATGATAGAGATAGAACATTCTCTACTGAAGGCCCTCCCAGATTCCCCAAAACTAGAGAAATGGCCATGTTGTCTAGAACCAAAGTATCTATCACTGTTCACAAGCTCAATATCCATGATCTAGGTTGCTGATTGAAAAGACACATCAACTATACATGTATTCTTGACCCCCTGCCTGTATTCCGACTTCCCTCCCCCATGACTTGCTCAGTTGATAACTCACCTGAGCCAGGAGGCTGTGGGTACAAGCCCCACTATGGACTTGGCTCAATGATACTTTAGTGGAAACCCAGTATTATTGGAGACATTAAATCAAGATACCATCAGCCTGCTTGGGTGGATGTAAAAGACCCCATGGTGGCACTATTGAAATGAGAGCATTTGCTTAGTGTCCTGGCCAACATTCTGCCCCAAGCAGGCCACTAAATAGGGTTAACTGGTTATGTTTGCAAACAAATAGGCTGCCATGTTTACTTACACAAGTGACTGCACTTCAAAAGCAATGCATTGATTGCAGCACTTGGGACATCAAGGAGCGATATAAAATGAAAGTTCTATTTACAAGCATGGCTCCTCTTCTTCCACTAGTGCTCAAAAACAGAAGCCCATCAAGATTTGAGATGGAGGCTAAAAATAACTTGCAGATGGAGATTTGGGAATGCAGTCAAAACTGATGAGTATTCAAAATTGCAATTTCAGTAAAAAGTGTACATGTTAAGCTAAAGTAGGCAAGAAACACCAAGTTTAAAATCCCAACTGTTAGAAACTAGATAATTTTAGAAACTAGATACTGAAAAATTAATTTGAAGGAGCATGGTGTTTGCTCAAAATAGTCTTGCTAGTTTATTGCTAGGCTACAATTGATTTAAAACATACCAAAATTGAGAAAATAGTTAGAGAATGGATGTTTAGTTCCCCCAGTTATGAACTCATTAATTCAGTGTCTATTTGTTAATTAAATTAGATTCACCTTTTTCAGAACCAACTTAATTCCACATGGCTTATTTTTGATATCCACCAAAGCAATTCTGTGTTCCAAGCCAGCCACTGGTCGAATATTCTTTGATTGGGCATCTGCCGCAGTAGCAGCTGCTCGGGTAGCCTGGAGGAAAATACAACAGTTATTGAGAGAGAGTGTTTTATGGTAGATTAGAAAACAGGAGCCAGTCAATTGTAAAGTTTCAGCACGTGGATAGGGGGAAAAAGTCAAACTCTCATTTATTGTTAGTATTGATCTCCTAGTACATTTTTTTTTTTTTTTTTGCTTCCAACACATACAAGACCCAGAGTAGTGGCCTTTACTTTATGTCCAAATCACTTTAACCAATCTTTGGTATACAAAAGTTACCATCACACCAATTTAAAACCTACCTCCTTGAACAAGCTTTTGGTCACAGTCCAAACATGTCCTTCATTGGCCAAGTGTCAATTTTTGTCAGATTACACACAGCTGTGAAGCACCTTGGGACATTTTACTATGCCAAGAAGGTGCTATATAAAATGCAAGTTGTACAATACCCACATTGCATACGATTAGTAAATACAAGACCTAGCGTAAACCTTTATATCCATGTAAAGTGAAGCATTCCTATTTAGTACATTCCTTTTGCCCTTGTCTATTGGAGTTTGATGCATCCTATGCATTATGCAGACAACAGTACACAAATGCAACTAGTAAAGTTTTCAGATAAGATTCAAAGTGATCCAAGAATCAAGATCTTTGTGGTAGTACTTGTTTATTTTGAGTAAAGATAGAATATTTAAAGCCAATATACCTGGAAACTATAGCTTTAATATCTACTGCAGAAGAAAAGGATATCTGTTTAATATTACTGACCAGAAGGAGGTGGTCATCGACTGATCAGAATGCCACATTGAAAATTAAAAATCAAGGTAATGAGCGAGAACAGGAGGAAAAGGAAGTGCTGGCTTAAAAAAAGGCAGTCGTCATAAAAACAAAATGTTGGGAGTACACACCTAGATTGCATCTGTAAAGACAAAAAAGACAGGTTAGGACATTTCAGATGTGTACCTGTCACTGTCAGACTCATTAGTCATAAATGAGCTTTTCACAGTGGAAAGTAAGTTAGGGTAACCTAAAAAGTTCAGTCTTGGAGCCTTGCTATTTTTAAATATTGGCTTGGACAAGAGTATAAACAGCAACATCTCCCAATTTTGCAGAGATAAATGTTGGAGTCAGGTGACCTAAACAACACAAACAGAATCTTTAGATCATCAAGTCAACAGGTAGCTGTTTTACAGATGTCTAGGTCAAGTTGATGAGGAAAAAATGCAGCTGGTTAATAAATCCAAGGGGATAGTGGACCTATAAAAACTGGCATTGGTTTTACAAAAAGTATACAAGACACCAGGTTACATTAACAGAGAGAATAGGCAGTTTTATTGATGATCAGACCCCATCTGGGCTATTTTGTACAGTCACAATTAATTCAAGTATTATCAACCTAGAGTGTATAGAGGTGAAAGTGATTCCAGGTAAAATTGATTTCTTTCAAAGTGAAATCATTTTTCAAGCAAATACAAGACAGCCAATTTGTACACAGCAAGGTCCCACGGGGGTAACGTAGCCAATATAACCTAAATGGATTAACTGGTCAAGAGATAAATCAACCTAGACACTGGGAAAACTTCCTGCTCTCCTTCAAGTAATGTTATGGATCCTTTTACAGCCAATTGAACATGCAGATGGGACCTTGGTTTTGGGTTTCATCCAAAGATGGAACCAACAACAATGCAGCACTCCCTCAGCACTGCACTGAAGGGTCACCTAGATTATGTGCTCAAGTTCTAGAGTGGGACTTGAACACCGAGCCAAGCAGATACTACTGCCATTTCTTCACCCAGAGTGGTGAACCTGTGGAATTCTCTGCCACAGAGGGCAGTGGAGGCCAGTTCATTAAATATATTCAAGAAAGAGTTGGATATATTTCTTAAGGCTAAAAAGAGATCAAAGGATATGGGGAGAAGGCAGGGACAGGGTACTGAATTTGGATGATCAGCCATGATCTCATTGAATGGCGGAGCAGGCTCAAAGGGCCGAATGGCCTACTCCTATCTTCTATGTTTCTATGCCATACATTAGTTGAACATGACCTGCTTTCCCACCCCCCCCTTGTCTTTTGCAAAAAATCTACATTTGCCTATGCTTTACCAAGTGCTCACTAATGTGGATGTAACTAGTCTATCATTTCTTGCCTTATTCTTTTCAAAAATATGCCCAAGATTTTGGGAAGGTTAGTTAATGGTTCCACTATTTCAGTTAGTACTCTGGGATGTACACCATCCAGGCCTCCCCCACCCCCCTCTTTAAAATGGAAAATAGCTTTATCAACAACTTATTTATATAGCACCTTTAACATACTAAAACATCAAAGCACTTCAGATGCATGTTAAGACAAAAAAAATTACCAAACCACAAAAATGAGACAGTAAGACAGATGACCCAAAGCTTGGTCAGGAGGTAGGTTTTAAGGAGCATCTTCAAGGAAAGAAGGGTAGAGAAGCAGAGGTTTAGGAAGGAAATTCCAGAGTTTAGGGCCTAGGCAACAGAAGGCACAGCCACCAATGGTTGAGCAATTATAATCAGGGATGCTCAGGAGGGCAGAATTAGAGCACAGATATCTCAGGGGGGTTGTGGGGCTGGAGGAGATGAGATAGGGAGGGACGAGGCCATGGAGGGATTTGAAAACAAGGATGAGAATTTTAATAAAGCAAGGCATTGCTTAACCGGGAGCTAATGTAGGTCAGCGAGCACAGGGGTGATGGATGAACGGGACTTGGAGTGTGAACACATGGGCAGCAGAGTTTGGGATGACTTCAAGTTTACATAGGGTAGCGTGGGAGGCCAGCCAGGAGTGCATTGGAATAGGCTAGTCTAGAGGTAACAAAGGCATGGTTGAGGGTTTCAGCAGCAGATGAGCTGAGGCAAGGGCAGAGATGGGCAATGTTATGTAGGTGGAAATAGGCAGTCTTCATTATGCCACAGATGTGGTCAGAAACTGAGTCAGATATGACACCAAGGTTGCAAACAGTCTGGTTCAGCCTCAAGACAGATGTTGAGGGAGTGTGGCTAGGGAATTAGTTTGTGGCAGGGACTGAAAACAATGACTTTGGTCTTCAATATTTAATTGGAGAAAATTTCTGCTCATCCAGTGCTGGATGTAGACACAGTAGAGGGGTCGAAAGAGGTGGTAGAAGGAGCTGGGTGTCATCTGTGTACATCTGAAAACAGTGTCAGTTTCCACATGATGTTGCCAAGGGGCAGCATGTAGATGAGAAATAGGAGGGGTCCAAGGATAGGTCCTTGGGTGACACCAGAGGTCATGATGCTGGAGCAGGAAATTTGCTGGCTACAATTAGCTAGATAAGAATGGAACTTCAAAAAAATGATGAGAATTGAAAGTTGAACCAGGTAAATTTACTATAGCAATAGATTAAAGTATTTAAAAAACACAAGTTAGTTAAAGTGATCAATATCCATCATCACCAAGTAGTGATTAGAGTTGTGGAATGAGTTACTAGAGAAGACTACTGAAGCAGAAACAACAAGTGGTTAAGAGGCAATCAGGTGCCTCTCTGAAAGAGAAGGGGGTGCTGGTGGTTGAGGGTATGACCAGAAGGAAAGTACATGGGCGAGAAGAGATCAGAAAGAGGCATAGGCTGTTCTTTAATAGTTTCATCCTGGGACAGTTCCAAATAGGGTCAAGCACTCAATTCTAAAGCAATGCTAAATACTAATTTACAAAAGAGCAACCAACATCTCAAGTAATCAGTGAAGCACTGGAATTTATAGTTCAAAGGATACTCAAGCTAAGACACTTAATGTGAATACTGTGCCAAAGTTAGGAACAAGCTACAAAAGTAAGGAAGGCTGTGCTCACTGATTTAGAAGGATCTGAATACATTACAGCCTTTTACTTGTAGCTAAAAAATGGAGGCGGGGTGGAAAAGAGGCGGGGCGGGGGAAGGGAAAGAGAAAGGTGTCTGTGTAAATTAACACGAGAGCACTACACACACGTGTCAAACATGGGCCTGAATTTAGATACTAAACTAGGAGTCTTTACGTGCAAGAACAGTTGCTTAAAAAGGCAAGGAATGCAGGAGGAGGGGAGGGGTGGAGGAAGAAAGTCCAACGCAGATGGACATCCAATTGGTGGAAACAAGGCAGACTACATTATTGACTAGGTCACCACAAGGCATTCTTCAGGCAATTAACAAAGTTGTCATGATAGCTATGAAGGCAGATTGCGTAAAAGACTCGCGCTATTTTAATATACAACCCTAAGGCGAATGAATTCGGTTATAGATGTGTACACGACAGCAATACACAAATAGCCAATGATCCGCAGAAAGGATTGTGTCCGCACCAGGGAACAAACTAAACGATAGGCGAAATTTGAAACTCTAGTCGAACTTCAACAATCCGCTTGCGCCCAGATTGCCAAGTGGTTTGATAAAGTTCAACCTAGACACTAAAACTAAACAAGAAATATGAATTTCATTTTGCAATGGTAAAAAGCCGTTCTAAAATTTCAAATACAGCCATTGAATAGTTAGTAGCAACCGTACCCTTCTTGTTCGCAAAGCCATTCTCCTACTGCTATCAGTCACTCTAATTCCCTGCTGCTCTCCGGTTCTTTTAAATCTGCCGCCTCAAGTCCTGATTGGAACAGACCAGAAAAACTAATTGAGGTTCCTTATTGGCTGAAAACGGCCACTCTGAGCCTGAGAACGAGACACCGTCCAACCAGTCAACTTTCATCGACTGGAGTGGTGTACGATGGATAAGATGTAGATTTGAAAGAGCGACATCACACAAAAAGGACCCCCACCAATGTTTAAACTACATTTAAAAATGATAATCTCTGGTCCTTTTTTTAATGGTCATCCTCTTTTGTCATGATGCAGGTCTGGCAGAACGTGAGCCACCGTTGTCATATTCCATGAGGTTTGTCTGCCTTTTCTGTGGGATACTGTAAAACATTTCCTTTGGTATAGGTAGAATTTGGATTTTTATTTTGCATTTACATCGATGCAAGATGAATAATGTAGATTTGAAAGAGCTACATCACACAACTCGACCCCATTTTTCACAGATATCTTAAAAACATCACCACTTTTTGAGAATGTACTTGCCTTTTTGGGAAAGTGAAAAATAGGATCGAGCAAAGGCTATTGGCCCCGACAACATCTCAGCTGTCGTGCTGAAGACTTGTGCTTCAGAACTAGCCAAGCTGTTCCAGTACAGCTACAACACTGGTATCTATCCGACAATGTGGAAAACTGCCCAGGAATGTCCTGTACACAAAAAGCAGGACAAATCCAATCCGGCCAATTATCGCCCCATCAGTCTACTCTCAATCATCAGTAAAGTGATGGAAGGTGTCATCGACAGTGCTATTAAATGGCCCTTCCTCACTAATACCCTGCTCACTGATGCCCAGTTTGGGTTCCGCCAAGACCACTCGGCTCCAGACCTCATTACAGCCTTGGTCCAAACATGGACAAAGGAACTGAATTCCAGAGGTGAGGTGAGAGTGACTGCCCTTGACATCAAGGCAGCATTTGACCGAGTGTGGCATCAAGGCGCCCTAGTAAAATTGAAGTCAATGGGAATGGGGGAAAACTCTTCACTGGCTAGAATCATACCTAACACACAGGAAGATGGTTGTGGTTGTTGGAGGCCAATCATCTCAACCACAGGACGTCGCTGCAGAAGTTCCTCAGGGCAGTGTCCTAGGCCCAACCATCTTCATTACTACCTTTTGAGGTCCTGTTTTTTAATCTTTTTCCTAGCGCCTGAAACTCTGCCTGAAGGACCACAACACTTTTTCTACCTATGTCATTGGACCATAAATTTTGGCTGTTCCCCTTCCCTTCGCAGAAAGTCCTGCGCCCGCTCGGTGATATACGTGTGCAATATTATTGTGAGATATCTCATTTTTATCCTTATGGATGTTACTTTCAACATTTTTTCTGAGGGGACTAGATGAAGAACAGTGACCAAAAAAAAAAGTTTGAATAAATCTTTTGAATTGTTTTCATTTCTGCTCCTTTATTGGTAGATTGTTCGCACTGCTCAGTTCCAATGTGCTGCAGTTGTTGTGAAATTTGAGTCAATTGGCTCATAAGAAATTTGCATATACTCAACTACGATGCCAAGATGTGACATAAGAAGTGTGACATGGCAAACAGGAAATGCGCACAACTTGTACTATATACATATCAATAATGGAGCGAGAATGCTGAAATTATTATTGATGTATTAATGTAGCTGTGATGTGATAATTAATGTCGCTAACTATGTTGCCTTCCTACTTAATCTAGAATCACAACATTGAATGAAGAATTGGATCAGAATGTTTCAGCCCAAGAATATGGCTCACTCTTTTTAAATGGATTGACTTCATATTTTCACCTTCAGAGCAATGTTACATATCTTCCCTTTTACCAGCAGACATCTTCTGTTGCCACAGTCTTCATAACCTCATACCTTCTAATCTTCCTGCTCTGCATGCTGGGTAATGGATTGGTTTGTTTTATTGTGGTGAGGAACCGACACATGCGGACAGTCACCAACTTCTTCATTTTTAACCTTGCCATTAGCGACCTCCTTGTCGGGATATTCTGTATGCCTACCGCTCTCGTGGACAATATCTGGACGGGTAAGTGCACGGATGATGGTCATTTTATTCAATAAAGTAATTGTGAGCATCGTTCTGAACATTCCAGGGAAGAGAGTGTGATTGTGTTATGAGTCAGAACTGGCCTCTCCACTATTACTCGGGCAATAAATTCCAGCTTTGGAAGATAACTCCACAATTTCTGTTTGAGTGAAGCTTTTTCTTTTGAAAGAAAAATCTTCTTCTTCTTAGGCAGTCCCTCGGAACCGAGGATGACTTGCTTCCACATTAAAAATGAGTTCGCAGGTGACTGATTAGTCCAATGCAGGACCTACAGTCTCTGTCACAGGTGGGGCAGACGGTGGTTGAAGGGGAGGGTGGGTGGGGTGCTTGGGTTGACGTGCGCTTCTTCCGTTGTTTGCGCTTGGCTTCCACTTGCTCCTGGCGAAGAGACTCGAGGTGTTTGGCGCCTTCCTGGATGCTTCTCCTCCACTTTGTGCGGCCAGGGATTCCCAGGTGTCGGTGGGGATGTAACACTTTTTCAAGGAGGCTTTGAGGGTGTCCTTGAAGCGTTTCCTCTGCCCATCTGGGGCTCTCTTGCCATACCGGAGCTCCGAGTAGAGCGCTTGTTTTGGAAGTCTCGTATCAGGCATGCAGACGATGTGACCCGTCTATCGGAGCTGATTGAGCGTGGTCAAAGCTTCGATGCTGGGGATGTTGGCCTGAGCAAGAACACTGATGTTGGTGCGCCTATCCTGCTAATGGATTTGCAGGATCTTGCGGAGGCAGCGTTGGTGGTACCTCTCCAGTGCTTTGAGGTGCCTGCTGTACATGGCCCATGTCTCTGAGGCATACAGCAGGGCGGGTATCACTGCTGCCCTGTAGACCATGAGCTTAGTGCCAGGTTTGAGGTCCTGGTCTTCAAACACTCTCTTCCTCAGGCGACCGAAGGCTGCATTGGCACACTGAAGGCGGTGTTGGACTTCGTCGTCGACGTCTGCCCTTGTTGACAGTAGGCTCCCGAGGTATGGAAAGTGGTCCACATTGTCCAAGGCCTTGTCGTGGATTTTGATAATCGGGGGGCAGTACTGTGTGGCGGGGGCAGTTTGGTAGAGGACCTTTGTCTTACGGATGTTTAGTGTAAGGCCCATGCTCTCGTACACTTCGGTGAAGGTGTTGACGATGGTTTGGAGTTCGACCTCCAAGTGAGCGCAGACGCAAGCATCATCTGCATACTGTAATTCGACGACAGAGGATGGGACGACCTTGGATCTGGACTGGAGGCGATGGAGGTTGAACAGTTTCCCGTTTGTTCTGTAAATTAGCTCCACTCCAGTGGGGAGCTTACTGAGGGTGAGATGGAGCATTGCAGCAAGGAAGATCAAGAAGAGCATTGGTGCGATGACACAGTCTTGCTTTACCCTAGTTCGTATGTGAATTGGGTCTGTGGTGGAACCGTTGGTCAGGATCACGACTTGCATGTCATCGTGAAGCAGGCGGAGGATAGTGACAAACTTTTGAGGGCAGCTGAATTTGAGGAGGACACTCCATAATCCCTCACGGTTGACAGTGTCGAAGGCCTTTGTGAAAAATATTGTGTCCCTCAAAATGAGAAAAGAGGTTGTAGGAAACTTTTTTTTAATATTATGACTTCCTGTGCTTTGCCCCCACAATGGGATAGGTCTTGACTTTGGGCGATAGTATAAAATGGGCGATAGCGAGTCGGCAGCCCGTTTTACGTCTCTCCCGATTTTTATCTCCATTGAAGTCAATTGGGAAAGATGTGAAACGGGCTGCTGATTCACTGCCACCCATTTTACACTATCGCCTAAAGTCAAGATTAAAGTCAAGAGGAAATCTCTCACTGGCTGGAGTCATACCTAACATAAAGGAAGATGATTGTGGATGTTGGAGGTCAATCATCTCAGCCCCAGGACATCGCTGCAGGAGTTCATCAGGGCAGTGTCCTAGTCCCATCCATTGTCAGCTGCTTCATCAATGAACTTCCCTCCATCATAAGGTCAGAAGTGGGGATGTTCGCTGATGATTGCAGTGTTCAATTCCATTCGCAACTCCTCAGATAATGCAGACCTTGCCCACATGCAGCAAGACCTAGACAACATTCAGGCTTGGGCTGATAAGTGGCAAGTAACATTCACGCCACACAAGTGCCAGGCAATGACTATCTCCAACAAGAGAGAGTCTAGCCACCTCCCTTTGACATTCAACAGGATTACCATCGCCAAATCCCCCACCAGCTACTTCCTGAGGGTCACCAGAAACTTAACTGTACCAGCCACATAAATACTGTGGCAACAAGAGCAGGTCAGAGGCTAGGTATTCTGCAGCGAGTGTCTCACCTCCTGACTCCCCAAAGCTTTTCCACCATCTACAAGGCACAAATAAGGAGTGTGATTCAATACTCTCCACTTGCCTGGATGAGTGCAACTGCAACAACACTCAAGAAGCTCGACACCATCCAGATCAAAGCAGCCCGCTTGATTGGCCCCCCAATCCACCACCTTAAACATTCACTCCCTCCACCACCGGCATACCGTGGCTGCAGTGTGTACCATCTACAAGATGCACTGCAGCAACTCGCCAAGGCTCCTTTGACAGCACCTCCCAAACCTGCGACCTCTTCCACCTAGAAGGACAAGGGCAGCAGGCGCATGGGAACACCACCACCTCCAAGTTCCCTTCCAAGTCACACACCATCCTGACCTGGAACAGGATTACCATCACCGAATCCCCCACCATCAACATCCTGGGGGTCACCATTGACCAGAAACTTAACTGGATCAGCCACATAAATACTGTGGCTACAAGAGCAAGTCAGCGGCTGGATATTCTGTGGCGAGTGTCTCATCTCCTGACTCCACAAAGCTTTTCCACCATCAACAAGGCACAAGTAAGGAGTGTGATGGAATACTCTCCACTTGCCTGGATGAGTGCAGCTTCAACAACACTCAAGAAGCTCCACACCATCCAGGACAAAGCAGCCCGCTTGATTGGCACCCAATCCCTCACCTTAAACATTCACTCCCTCCACCGCCGGTGTACCGTAGCTGCAGTGTGTACCATCTACAAGATGCACTGCCATAACTCGCCAAGGCTTCTTCAACAACACCTCCCACACCCGCAATCTCTGCCACCTAGAAGGACAAGGGCAGGAGGGGCATGGGAACACCACCACCTCCAAGTTCCCTTCCAAGTTACACATCAGCCTGACTTGGAAATATATCGCCGTTCCTTCATCGACACTGGGTCAAAATCCTGGAACTCTCTTCCAAACAGCACTGTGGGACTACCTTCACCATACGGACTGCAGCGTTTTAAGAAGGCGGCTCACCATCACCTTCTCAAGGGCAACTAGTGATGGGCAATAAATTCTGGCCTTGTCAGTGACGCCTCCATCCCTTTGAATGAATAAATAAAGATGCAATACTTCATCCAAGGCAGCTTCACTGTCAACAGCCCCAGGACCCAGTGTGAAACTTCAGGAACACCAGGTAAAGTAAAAACGTTTTAAATTAATTCATGGGATGTGGGCGTCGCTGGCAAGGCCAGCATTTATTGCCCATCCCTAATTGCCCTCAAGAAGTTGGTGGTGAGCCACCTTATAGAATTGAGTGGCTTGCTTGGCCATGTCAGAGGGCAGTTAAGAGGCAACTACATTGCTGGTGGTTCTGGGGTCACATATAGGCATTAGTGAACCAGATGGGTTTTTATGACAATCCGGTGGTTTCATAGTCATCATTACTGATTCTAGTTTTTTATTCCAGATTTATTTAATTAATTAACCGAATTTAAATTCCGCAACTGCCAGGGTGGGATTTTGAATTATTTCTTCGGATCATTAGTCCAGGCCTCTGGATTACTAGTCTGCTAGCACCTGAGAGAATTAAATTTAATGGGAAGCCCTGGCAGAAATAAAATTAAAAGTAGCAAATGGGAGAAGTAAAATAAATAAAGAGCACATGAGAGGTTAAATCTAAAGAGGTAACGAGAGAAGAAAGATTAAAAGGGGAGCAGCTGAGTGAAGTATATTGTACGATAGCAAAATACTGCGGATGCTGGAAATCCAAAATAACAACAGAAAATGCTGGAAAAACTCAGCAGGCCAGGCAACATCCGTGGAGAGAGAAACAGAGTTAACGTTTCAGGTCTGGGGCCCTTCTTCAGAACTGAGAAAAAAGCAGGAAATGAAACAGATTAAAAGGCCAGTTTGGGGGCTGGGAAATGGGGGAAGGGATGTGAAGTATATTGTAGATGGAGGTCACGAGAGGCGTTTGCTGTGGGATGTTAACATGTGAGTAAACCAGTTTTAATAGATGGACAAAAAGATATCTATTGATAGAGAAGGAACAGCTTGTGGCTTTAAAGAGGAAGGTACAGGAACTTACAAATGCAGACAAAAATGAGGTGATTATCAATCAGTAAGTGATTCATCATGAGTCAATGAAATGGCTCGGTTAACATTAAACTTCATAAGGGAATCATCAAGAATTGGAGCTGGAGACTGGTACAAGCAAAGCCCTGGACCATGACCCCACTACCAAACACCAAGCCATTGTTTCCAAGACTGTCACTGACCTCATCTCCTCTGGAGATCTTCCCTCCATGGCCGCCAACCTCATAGTTCCCCAACCCCGCACAGCCCGCTTCCACCTCCTTCCCAAGATCCACAAACAGGGCTGCCCTGGTAGACCTATCATCTCAGCCTGTTCTTGCCCCACGGAATTGATTTCTTCCTATCTCAACTCTATTTTTTCTCCTCTTGTCCAGTGACTTCACACCTACATTCGCGACTCTTCCGACGCCCTCTGCCACTTCAACAGTTTGCAGTTTCCTGGCCCCTACAGTCTCCTTTTCACTATGGACGTCGAATCCCTCTGCATCTCCATGCCCCACCTGGACGGCCTGAGGGCGCTATGCTTCTTCCTTGAACAGAGGCCCGACCAGTCCCCATCCATCCACCACCGCCCTCCTCCGCCTGGCTGAACTTGTTCTCACATTGAACAACTTCTCCTTTGACTCCACTCACTTCCTCCAAATTAAAGGTGTTGCTATGGGAACCCGCATGGGTCCTAGCTATGCCTGTCTTTTCATGGGATATGTGGAACACTCTTTGTTCCAGTCCTACTCAGGTCCCCTCCCTCACCTCTTTTTCCGGTATATTGATGACTGTATCGGTGCCGTTTCCTGCTCTCGCCCTGAACTAGATAATTTCATTCACTTTGCTTCCAATTTTCACCCTTCCCTCACCTTCACATGGTCCATCTCCGACTCTTCCCTTCCCTTCCTTGACTTCTCTGTCTCCATTTCTGGGAATAGGCTATCGACAAACATCCACTATAAGCCCACTGACTCCCACAGCTACCTGGACTACACTACTTCCCACCCCGCTCCCTGTAAGGACTCTATTCCATTCTCCCAGTTTCTCCGTCTCCGCCGCATCTGTTCCGACGATTACACCTTCCATACTAGTCCTTCCAATATGTCTTCCTTTGTCCTCAACCGAAGATTCCCCTCTATTGTGATTGACACGGCCCTCGACCGTGTCCATTCCATTTCCCGCACTTGTGCTCTCACCCCTTCTGCTCCCTCCCAGAACCACAATAGGGTTCTCCTTGTCCTCACCTTTCATCCCACCAGCCTCCACATTCAATGGATCATCCTCTGCCATTTCTGCCACCTCCAGCATGATCCCACCACCAAACACATCTTCCCCTCCCCTCCCAACATTCCGAAGGGACCGCTCCCTCCGTGACACCCTGGTCCACTCCTCTATCATCCCCAACACCTCTTCCCCTTACTGAGAATCCTAATTAACGCTCTCATTACACAAGGCAAGATCTAAAATAATCTCTTGCTTGGTTGGTTCCACAACATATTGTTCTAGGAAATTGCCTCCAATGCATTCCATGAACTCATCCTCCAAACTACTTTTGCCAATTTAATTTGTCCAGTCTATATAAAGATCAAAGTCCCCCATGATTATTGGATTACCTTTGTTACAAGCTCCTCTTAATTCTTGATTAATACTCTGTCCAACAGTATAGCTACTGTTAGGGAACCTATAAACTACCACCAGTTTTCTGCCCCTTGTTATTTCTTATCTTCACCCGTACTGATTCTACTTCCTGCTTTTCCGAGTCACTATCCTTCCTCACAAATGTCCCCTTGATCTTATGTCTGTCTGTCAAACCATGTCAGAATGAATGTGCGGCCACGCCCTTGACTCTCAAAGGCAAGTATCCACCAATTGAGTTTGTTTGAGTCTTTTCACATTGCAACCATATTTTCAGGCACAGCAGAAAAGTTATTGTTCTGTCTTTTAATGACAATTTCACAGCAACCAGCTCTATGGTTTCTCAATGCATTTTTATGGCAAAACATCACATTCAAAATTGATATGCTTCCCAACTGTAGGTTCTTAATTATGCAGTGCCTAAAGTGCATTAATGTTGGTTAAATAAATTGGAACTTTAAATTTTACAACTCATACTGGTATGGATTCAGTTTCTTTGGGCTCAGATTGTTTAATGCTGATTTATACCCAAATTTAGGTGTATTCTAATGAGTTTGGAGGATTAGGTGTGACTTGGCATTGGGAAAATGGGCATGGCTTCAGGTTGCACTCCCAGGTCTGTGTTTATGGCATGTAGAATAACTGAAGCTGACAAATTCAAACCCCATCCTTACTAAATGGGGTTTTGGAACCTTTACTACTGGTGCTTTGGATTTAATTACACAACTGTTCATTGTTCTGTGGAAACTGTAAACAAGTGATTATACACACACGATAGTTACAAACTTCAGGAGAATGCAGTATTCTTGTGGGTTCAGTGTCACCAGTCACTCATAAGCAATCTTGTATTCATGTGATTTTGCACCTTTACTGCCCACCATCTAGTTATATAATGTAAATTGATTATTGCAACACCTTTGTGTACAGGAATACTATAAACCTTGGGAAGTAGACAATGCAAGGCACCCTGGCAAGGCGATTACAATCCAGTGATTTATTTTACATGAAATATCAAATGAACAGAATAGTTGCCTAGTAAGGTACATCTACTTCCCTACCACTCCTTGTATTAATGTAAATAAATGACTGCCACTATCCAAGGCAGAATTTACTTAGAAGCCAATTGTCCTCAAGATATCTGATCCCTTGCTTCTTGTGTTGCAGGATATACTTACCTAACTTAGGAACCTTAGTCTCTGCCCCACCAGAATGTTAATGTAGTTAGTGTACACTACAGAGAAAGTTAGAGTTCAATTGTGACATGTTTACATATTTCAGGGCACAATAAATGGTGGGGGGGAAAAATTGACAATAGAAACTAAATTCTAGACGTTTGCTGGAGCACTACATTTACAATAGCTATTCAGTCCAGTCAAGCTCCATTTGAAACCCAGATAAAGGACTGCACGTGGGCCAGATTCATTTAAGATTTTCTCCTTTTCATCTTCCCCATAGTTAAAATCTCAACCATTAGAATTCTACATATTTAACATTTAAATGTACCCAAGTCAAGCAGGGATATTCAAAGTTTTGCACGCAAAATCATCACAAAACTAGGTGGGGTTGTGAGGAAGATGCAAAGAGGCTTCAAGGCAATTTAGACAAGTTGAGAGAGAGTGGGCAAATGCATGGCAGATGCAGTATAACGTGGATAAATGTGAAGCTATCCACTTCGGTAGGAAAAACAGAAAGGCAGAGTATTATTTAAATGGTGATAGATTGGGAAATGTTGATGTACAAAAGGGACCTGGGTGTCTTTGTACACCAGTCACTGAAAGCAAACATGCAGGTGCAGCAAGCAGTTAGCAAGGCAAATAGGGAAACCAAACGCAGATTGGTGACCACTTTGCGGAACACCTCCGTTCAGTCCGTAAGGGTGACCTTAAGCTTCTGGTCGCCTGTCACTTTAATTCTCTGCTCCACTCCCACCTCACCGTCCTCTGCCTCTTGCACTTTTCCAATGAAGCCTCTCGTAAGCTCAAAGAACAGCACCTCCTCTTTCGATTAAGCACTTTTATAGCCTTCTGGACTCGGTTCAACAATTTCAGACCATAACCTCTGCCCCCTTTTTTTTTTCCTGTTTATTTCTCTCCCACATGGCAGCGGAGTTCCATTCTGCCAGTGCCATTTACACTTAAGCTAGAGCCATCTTTTGTTTCTCAACATGTCCCATTACCATCTCCTTTTGTCTGGCACCATCTCTTAATCTCTCCTGCCTACCATCTGATCACAGATCTTCTCTTTTGTTCTTTCCTCCCCTCCCTCCTTTCCCTGCTCCTCCATTTGCTTAAAAACCAGTTCCATCTCCAGCTTTTTCCAGGGTCATCAAACTGAAACATTAACTGTTTCTCTTTGATGCTGCCTGACCTGCGTATTTCCTGCATTTTCTGTTTTTATTTCAGATTTCCAGCATCTGCAGTATTTTGCTTGTGTTCAGGCAAATGGTATGCTGACCTTCATTGCAAGAGGATTTGAGTACAGGAGCAAGGATGTCTTACAATTACAGGGCCTTGGTGAGACCACACCTGGAGTAGTGTGTGCAGTGTTGGTCTCCTTACCCAAGAAAGGATATATTTGCCATAGAGGGAGTGCAGCGAAGGTTCACCAGACTGATTCCTGGGATGGCAGGACAGTCATACGAGGAGAGATTGGGTCAACTAGGCCTGTATGCACTAGAGTTTAGATGAATGAGGGGATCTCTTGAAATGTATAAAATTTTGACAGGGCTAGACAGACTGGATGCAGGGATGTTTCCCCTGGCTGGGGATCTAGAACAAGGGGTCTGTCTCAGGATACAGGGTAGGACATTTAGGACTGAGATGAGAAATTTCTTCACTCGGTCTGTGGAATTCTCTACTACAGAAGGCTGTGGAGGCCAAGTCACTGAATATATTGAAGGAGATAGATTTCTAGACACAAAAGGCATCAAGGGGCATGGGGAGAGAGCAGGAATATGGTATTGATAGAGGATCAGCCATGATTATACTGAATGGCGGAGCAGGCTTGAATGGCCTACTCCTGCTCCTATTTTTCTATGTCTCTACCAAGTTTGTAGTGAGAGCCCCCCCTGCCCATGAGCTGGGTTAGGATTTAACTTGAGTTCAATCCCAAATAGCCTAAATCTAAACTGACCATTGCTAGTGGCTATCAATTTAATTAATAACTTACTGGAGATAAAGACTGGCATTGAAACTAGCGTGGATGTTAATTCAAGTTAGGACAGCAACAATTTTCCACTAAAATTTAAAATCAGTTTTATTGGTGAAAAATTCAGGTAGTAGAGAAAATGGAAACCACATTTATTTACAGTAGCACATGGTGCTGACAAGCATCTCTAAGAGAGGTAAGACTATACAAGAACATGCTGCCTTTCAGAGAAAGGTGTGGGAGCTATTTTTGGGAGAGCAAGTGCTTTGACAAGTTGAGTATCACATCAGATTTTAGCTGTGGAATGGTGCTGATCTTCATTTGCTTGCTGCTGGCATACTTGTTCTTAATAGTCTGGAAAGAGAGCAAATGATGCATGTTAATGGAAGCTACAATAGCAAGCATAATAGGATGCAATCAAACCATGACAATGTTGAAACCATGGTGGTTGCTTGGAAGAAAGGCTTTACTGTTAACTAAAAATTGACCATGCTCTTAAACGTTGTCCGTCATTGACCAGATTTGCTAGAGCTTCTCCGTTACTGGAGTCTGACTGGTAGTGTCACTAGTTTGCTCCTTGAGCAAGCCAGAGCACTTCAAAATATCAAACTTCAGCCAATGATAGGTTGTCCATCTTGGATGGGAGGTGCCAGGATTGCAAGGACATGGCATCCCTAGAATATTGCAGGACCGAGTAGCTTTGTAGAACTTCCAAGGACACATCACTCAAATCAACAAGTGCTTTGAAGAGGCACTGCAAGATTTCAGCTGCTGATCAGCTGAAATAAGCTCACCAACATAGCCCCAACTAGTTTTCTGGAAAAGCCTGTATATAGAGAAACAAACCAACTGCCTCAGACTCAAGTCTGCCCCTGCAGCAGTGCAGAATACAATAGTCAAATGCAGTCAGAATGAACAATTTGCTCTTGTAATTGAAAGTGTACTTTCAAACCTCCTCTTCTCCCTCCCTTTAGTAGGAAACAGATTCTATTGCAAGTCTCACTAATCAAATACCACCAATTTAAATCTTAACCACAAGGGACAATCCAGGATGAATTAGGGTATGACCAAGAGTACACAAGACTCCAGCCAAATTAGAATTCAGTTGCTAGTTAATTCTAAGCAAGAGACACCACATGCAGTGACATTTTCCCTTTGAACAAAGACCACCATGTTTGGATTGCAAGAGTGGCAAATCTACACTAAAAATTAAAAGGCAGTGTCATTTTACAGTCCAAGGACAAGCACCTATATTCAGTTAGCAGACTAAAATAAGCTTACCACATGCTTAGTGAGGCCTTGATTAACCTTCACAACATTCTTGGCAATGTGCTCCATCACCAAAACAAGGTCATCTTCTTTATAGTTCATATAATGCTGCAAAAGTGGTGTCTGAAAGAGAATTTGGTTGAAATAGTGAGTGCACCAGTATTTACATTGAAAATCTGTCAGCTAAAATAGTTCCTTCAGTTTGGAAATCAGCAATACTCACCCAGTCACCAGTATGCAAGATTTTTTGAGCAAGACAAAAAGCAGCAGCTGCAATCTGGGATGGAAGATAATGAATCATCTCATAGTCAACTATAGTCAATTCCATCAGGTATTTAGCCAGAGTGTGGTGTTCTGAGCTTACCTAGGATATTAGATAACAGTGTAAGCAAGCACATCAATTAAGTGCCTTGTAAAAAGAGATTATAAAAATTTTACTATCCCTGTATGGGTCAGATTTCACTTTTATAGGCAAGAGTATTAACATGGTAACTAGCTGAATCTTGATAAAATTGCTCGATAGAGGATTTAAGTCAAAACTACCACTAAATCTGCATACAAGAGTTCTCTCCCTACTAGATTCTAATTTTCAGCACTGCAATCATTTTATTACATGCATGAAGTCCAGTTTGAATCAGCAGTTACAGTACAACTTTAAACTTGGATAAAAGTTTACTTACAACATGGCTTGTTAGCAGAACTCATTGGAGTCAGAAGGTTGCCCACAAGCACAATCTACAAAGGCTCTTCCTTGCAGTAGTGAAAGAAAAAATTTATATAGCACCTTTCACAACCGTGGCATGTCCCAAAGCACTTTACAGCCAATGAAGCACTTTTGAAGTGTAGTCACTTCAGATGTAGGAAAGGTGGCAGCCAATTTGAGAACAGCAAGATCCCACAAACAGCAATGTGATATGACCAGATAATCTGTTAGTGATGTTGGTTGAGGGGGTAAATATTGGCCAAGACACTGGAGAGAACGTGCCTGAAAGTACAGCACTTGAAGTGCTAGCCTAGATTATGTGCTCAAGTCTCTGGAGAGAGATATTTGAACCCAAAATCTTGACTCACAGCCATGGCTGCCATCTTTCAGACAAGACATTAACAGAGACCATGTCTACTAGATCAGCTGGATACGCCATGGCACAAAAGCAGAGATTTCCCCTAGTGTCTTGGAGAACATTCTTGCCTTAAACCATAGATTGCATGGTCATTTGCTTCTGTGTTTGCCCAAGAGTATCAGCACTTCAGAAGTAACATTTTAGCTGTAAAGTGCTTAGTAGTCCCAATGACTAGGAGCTATACAAAATGCAAGTTTGTTCTTTGTACAAGTGGTACATTCGATTGTGGAAGAGTTGCATTTCAATTCTTCTATATAAGAGCTAGCAGTCTTGCCTGAACACAATTGAAACCTCGACTTACTTCTGCAATTTTTGAAGACCTCCTTAGAAAGTGCAGGGGAAGAGGCCTGCCTAGGGAGAAGTCCAGCTTCTGCAGAATCCTCCTCTCCATCTCACGTATCGCAGCTGTAGTGTAAGTGTTGTCTGTAACATAGACAAAGTCCCCAATTTCTGGAGGATACATCTCTTCATATTTGGATGCCACTAGCATTGCTGTCACACCAACAAGTTGTAGACTGTTCTTGGTTACTGGGTTATCCTGAAAAACAGACCACCAGATAAGGAATGTTGCATTAGGACTTGTACAGTCTGCTGCTCGTATCCAAACTTACAGCAAGTCCAGTTCACCAATCACCCCAGTGCTTGCTGACCTATATTGGCTCCCAGTGACAACATTGATTTTAATACTCCTCCTGGTTTTCAAATCCCTCCATGGCCTCTCTCCTCCCCATCACCAACCTCCTCCAGCCCCACAACCCTCAGATCAGTGCTCCAATTCTGGCCTCTTGTATGTCTGATTCATCACACCACCATTGGTGGCCATGCCTTTAGCTGCCTAGGACCCAAGCCCTGGAATTCCCTCCCTAATATCTTTGCCTCTACATCTCCCAAGACCCACCTCTGGCCAAGATTGGTCAGCTGTCCCAATATCATGTGACTGAGTCAAATTTTGTTTGCCAACATTCTGGTGAACAGCCTTGGGTCTCATGTTAAAAAAGGGTTATAAAAATGCAACATGTTGCATAGAAATCTTACAATGGGTTAACCTGGAAATGAGATTCACTCCCATGCCAGAACTGATTGTTGAACTGGGTACTCAAGTCTCAACCCCTAGAACTAGGTGTTCAGAAACAAATAGTATTGACTGGATATTTGAACACTTGTATCTAATTAATAAAAAAAAAGTCCAGTGGAGGGTTACAAGGCCAGTATCCCAACAGCTGATTTGGTGGATGGCTACAGGGAGAACTGTTAAAGTTTGAACCTTGCTTAAAATATTTCACTCTGGTACAGTGGTGAGAGTTACTCCTGTAAGCAATGAGCATTTGAGTATGCCCATACTGGGACAAGAGTTATTGGCTAGCATAACCTGGGGGTTTAAACAATAGGACCCCCCTCATCTGAATTGGATGGTCCTTCTCCAATCATTCCAAAGCCAAATTGAAACACCAGCAACAAAGCCAGATACAAATAGTGGAGTGGCCTGATTTACATTTAATGGTCGTTATAAATCACATCTTGATTCAACTAACTACTGAACAAGAGAACAATGCACAATACCATCCATGTTGCTAGTTTGGGCAGTGTTTCCTTGTCAGCCTTCTGATTGAAGAGCTCTTGGCCCAAGACAAGCCAGTTTCCCCATCACTAGGCCAAACTTCATTCCTAGACTCAAGGCCACCTATGTCTCCTTGGTTTACAGGAGAAGGGCTGTTCTGACTTCTAATGATTTGCCAGTTCTCTCATCAATAAAGAGTTACTTCTCCTCCCTGCCCTTGGATGTGTGGCTCAAGAAACCATGTGCTATTCTTGGTCATTCAACAATTGACATTCATAGTCTGAAAGAGGCAAAACTGACATCACACAAGTGGCTTATTTAGCTTTAAAATCTTCAATGTCCACAGTTATGAAGTAGATTCCACAAAATAGCCATGTTCAAGGTTAAGAGTAGAAAAAAGTCCAGTTTTCTGTTCCAAAATTAACTGGAGGATGCTGGTATGGCAGAGATGTTAAACATTTTGCATTGGTTTCCCTAATGTTTGTGGATGTGAACACAGGTATAGTATAGGAGGATATAGCATCACCAAGAGGCAACTTAGAGAAAAATTAGTTGAAGAAAGTGAAGGTGGTATGTACCCAAGGTAGTTGAGGGAAGTCAAGATAGTAGAGACTGTAGACATTTTCAGAACCTCAAATATACAAATTGTGCCATGGGACTGGAGTGCAGTCAATGCAACATCTTGTTTGAGGGAGAGAAAGGATAAGAAAAAAATGGCAGGTACACCAGTTATGAGCAAACTTAGAATTAAGTGGTCAATGAGAAGAGGTTAGCAGTAAGTTCTTTAAGAGGATTGCTGGTGCATTGAATGCTTTGTTACCATTGCATCTTTGGACAAACAAAAGATATTCCAGCAAGAAGGAAAGACTATGAGAAGGAGGAACCATCCGTGACTTACTAAGTCAGTTAAGATTAGAGTTCGAGGTTGTAACTAGTAGAATAAGGGGGAAACCAGTGAATGTGGTGTATTTGGATTTTCAAAAGGCACTACACAAGAGGTTATTAAACAAAATTAGCACTCATGGGATTGGGGTGGGGGGGGTAAATATACTAGCATGGATTGAGGATTGGTTAACACAGAAAACAGAAAATGCTGGAAATACTCAGCAGGCCAGGCAGCATTCGTGGAGAGAGAAACAGAGTTAACGTTTCAGGTCTGGGACCCTTCATCAGAACTGGAAAAAGCTGGAGATGCAACAGATATTAAGCAGGTACAGAGACCGGGGGGGGGGGGGGGGGGGGGAAGGAATTGAAAGAACATCCTGTACTTTTGTAAGAGGCAGGAAAGATAAAATGTTGCAAATGGGAATGGCAAAAATCATACTGCATGAAAAATGGGGGCAGGGATAATTATCTGAAATTGTTGAACTCAATGTTGAGTCCGGCAGACTGCAAAATGCCCAATCAAAAGATGAGGTGCTGTTCCTCGAGCTTACGTTGAGCTTCATTGGAACAATGCAATAGCCCGAGGACAGAGAGATCAGAGTGGGAGTGAAGCGGTGAATTAAAGTGACAGGCGACCGGAAGCTCAGGGTCACCCTTACAGAACACCTCCGTTCAAGCGGTCACCCAATCTGCGTTTGGTCTCCCCAATGTAGAGGAGACCACATCGTGAGCAGCGAATTCAGTATACTAAATTGCAAGAAGTACAAGTAAATCGCTGTTTCACCTGGAAGGGGTGTTTGGGGCCCTGGACAGTGGGAAGGGAGGAGGTAAAAGGGCATGTGTTGCATCTCCTGCGCTTGCACAGGAAGGTGCCGGGTGAAGGAGCAGGGCTGTTGGGGGGTGATTGAGGAGTGGACCAAGGTGTTGCAGAGGGAGCGGTCCCTTCGGAATGCTGAAAGGGGAGGTGAGGGGGAAGATGTGTTTGGTGGTGGGATCACGTTGGAGGTGGCGGAAATGGCGGAGGATGATCCGTTGAATGTGGAGGCTGGTGGGGTGAAAGGTGAGGACAAGGGGAACCCTATCGTGGTTCTGGGAGGGAGGGGCAGGGGTGAGAGCAGAAGTGCGGGAAATAGAACAGACACAGTCAAGGGCTGTGTCAACCACAGTAGAGGGGAATCCTCGGTTGAGGAAAAAGGAAGACATGTCAGAAGCACTAGTATGGAAGGTGGCATCGTCAGAACAGACGCGACGGAGAATGGAATAGAGTCCTTACAGGAAGCGGGGTGGGAGGAAGTGTAGTCCAGGTAGCGGTGGGCTTGTAGTGGATGTTCGTTGAAAGCCGATCGCCAGAAATGGAGACAGAGAAGTCAAGGAAGGGAAGAGTCGGAGATGGACCACGTGAAGGTGAGGGAAGGGTGGAAATTGGAAGTAAAGTGAATGAACTTATCTAGTTCAGGGCGAGAGCAGGAAACAGCACCAATACAGTCATCGATGTACCGGAAAAAGAGGTGAGGGAGGGGACCCGAGTAGGACTGGAACAAATAATGTTCCACATATCCCATGAACAGGCAGGCATAGCTAGGGCCCATGCGGGTTCCCATAGCAACACCTTTAATTTGGAGGAAGTGACTGGAGTCAAAGGAGAAGTTGTTCAATGTGAGAACAAGTTCAGCCAGGCAGAGGAGGGTGGTGGTGGATGGCGACTGGTTGGGCCTCTGTTCAAGGAAGAAACAGAGCGCCCGAAGGCTGTCCTGGTGGGGGATGGAGGTGTAGAGGGATTGGACGTCCAGCGAAAAAGGAGACGGTTGGGGCCAGGAAACTGTTATTGACAGAGGGCGTCGGAAGAGTCACGAATGTAGGTGGGAAGAGACTGGACAAGGAGAAAAAAAAGAGTCGAGATAGGAAGAGATAAGTTCCGTGGGGCAAGAACAGGCTGAAACGATGAGTCTACCAGGGCAGTCCTGTTTGTGGATCTTGGGAAGGAGGTAGAAGCGGGCTGTGCAGGGTTGGGGGACTATGAGGTTGGCGGCCATGGAGTGAAGATCTCCAGAGGAGATGAGGTCAGTGACACACTTGGAAACAATGGCTTGATGTTTGCTAGTGGGGTCATGGTCCAGGCGGAGGTAGGAGGAGGTGTTGGAGAGTTGGCGTTCAGCTTCTGCACGGTAGAGGTCGGTTTGCCAAACAACAACAGCACCACCCTTATCAGCAGGTTTAATGTATTTCCAGCATTTTCTGTTGTTATTTCAGATTTCCAGCATCTGCAGTATTTTGCTATTATAGTAGGAATAAACAGGTAATTTTCAGGTTGGCAGGCTGTAACTAGTGGGGTAGCAAGGATCAGTGCTTGGGTCTCAGCTATTCACAATCTACATCAATGATTTGGATGAGGGGACCAAATGTAATATATCCAAGTTTGCTGATGATACAAAGCTGGGGGGAATGAAAGTTGAGAAGGATGCAAAGAGGCTTCAAGGGGATAGAGACAGGCTAAGGGAGTGGGCAAGAACATGGCAAATGGAATATAATGTGGAGAAATGTGAAGTTATCCACTTTGTAGGAAAAATAGAAAAGCAGAGTATTTTTTAAAATAGAGATTGGGAAATGTTGGTGTTCAGAGGGACCTGGGTGTCCTTGTACACGAATCACTGAACGTCAACATGAAGGACCCTGGTGAGACCACACCTGGAGTATTGTGTACAGTTTTGGTCTCCTTACCGAAGGAAGGATATACTTGCCATAGAGGGAGTGCAACGAAGGTTCACCAGACTGGTTCCTGGGATGGGGGATTGACCGATGAGGAGAGATTGAGTAGACTAGGCTTATATTCACTAGAGTTTAGAAGGAGAGGTGATCTCACTGAAACATACAAAATTCTGACAGGGCTAGACAGACTGGATGCTTCCCCTGGCTGGGGAAATCTAGAACCATGGGTCAGTCTCAGAATAAGGGGTCAGCCATTTAGGACTGAGATGAGAAATTTCTTCACTCTGTGGTGAATTTTTGGAATTCTTAACCAAGCCTCCACAGCCCTCTGGGGAAGAGTATATTCAAGACAGATTGATAAATTTGAATATTAAGGGAATCAAGGGATATGGGGATAGTGTAGGAAAGTGGTGATGAGGTAGATCATCAGCCATGATCTTATTGAATGGTGGAGCAGGCTCGAAGGGCCAAATGGCCTACTCCTATTTCTTATGTTCTTATTGTGCCCAATTGAAAGAAAAGGCATACAATGTTGCAAAGATTAGTGCTAGGCCAGAGGATTGGGAAACTTAGAAATTTGCAAAGGATGACTAGCAAGAAATATAAAAACAGACAGCAAGAGCTTCTACTAGTATATAAAAAGAGAGTAGCTAAAGTAAACATTGGTCCCTTAGAGGATGAGATTGGGGAATTAATAATGGGAAACAAGGAAATGGCAGAGACTTTGAACAAATATTTTGTATCTGTCTTCACAGTAGAAGACACTAACAGCATCCCATATAGTGGAAAATCAAGAGACAAAAGGGAAGGAGGAACTTAAAACAATCACCATCACTAGAGAAAAAGTACTAGGCAAACTAACAGGACTAAAGGCTGACAAGTCCCTGGGACCTGATGGCCTACATCCCAGAGTGGCTGCAGAGATAGTGGATGCATTGGTTGTAATCTTCCAAAATTCTAGACTCTGGAAAGATCCCAGCAGATTGGAAAACTGCAAATGTAATGCCCATATTAAAAGGGAGGGAGACAAAGCAGGAAACTATAGGCCAGTTAGTCTAACATGTCATTGGAAAAATGTTGGAATCTAGTAGTAGCAGGACATTTAGAAAAATCATACAATCAAGCAGTCAACATGGTTTTATGAAAGAGTGTTTGACAAATCTATTAGAGTTCTTTGAGGATGTAACTAGCAGGGTAGATAAAGGGGAACCAGTAGATGTAGTGTATTTGGATTTCCAAAAGGTTACTGCACAAGATAAGAGCTCATTGTGTTGGGGGTAATATATTAGCATGGATAGAGGATTGGCTAACAGAACACAGTTGGGATAAATGGGTCATTTTCAGGTTGGCAAACTGTAACTAGTGGGGTGCCACAGGATCAGTGCTGGGGCATCAACTATTTACAATCTATATTAATGACTTGGATAAAAGGGACCAAGTATACTGTAGCCAAATTTGCTGATAGATAGGTGGGGAAGCAAATTGTGAGGAAGACAGAGTCTGCAAAGGGATATAGATAGCGAGTGGGTAAAAATTTGGCAGATGGAGTATAATGTGGTAAAATGTGAGGTTATCCACGTGGTAGGAAGAATAGAAAAGCAAAATATTATTTAAATGGAGACTAGAATGCTGCAGTACAGAGGGATCTGCATGTCCTCATACATGACAGAGTTAGCATGCAGGTGCAGGTAATTAGGAAGGCAAATGGAATGTTGGCCTTTATCGCAAGGGGGATGGAGGATAAAAGTAGGGAAGTCTTGCTACAACTGTACAGGACGTAGGTGTGGTCTCACCTAGAGTACTGCATAGTGTTTTGGTCTCCTTTAAAAGGAGGGATATACTTGCATTGGAGGCAGTTCAGAGAAGGTACACTAGGCTGATCCTGGGACAAAGGGGTTGTCTTATGAAAAAAGGTTGAGCAGGTTGAGCCTATACTCATTGGAGTCTAGAAGAATGAGAGGTGATCATATTGAAACATAAGATTGAGGGGGCTTGACAGGGTAGATGCCGAGAGGATGTTTCCCCTCGTGGGAAATCTAGAACTAGGGGGCATAGTTTCAGAATAAGGGGTCGCCCATTTAAGATGGAGGAGGAGGAATTTCTTCTGAGGGTCATGAATCTTTGGAATTCTCTACCCTAGAGAGCTGTGGGGGCCGAGTCATTGAATATATTCAAGGCCGAGATAAACAGATTTTTGAACTACAGGAGAGTCAAGGGTTATGGGGAACAGGCAGAAAAGTAGAGTTGAAGCCAAGATCAGATCAGCCATGATTTTATTGAATGGCAGAGCAGGCTCGAGGGGCCGACTCCTGCACCTATTTATGTTCTTATGTATGACAAGGCAAGCAGGACAGTGGGATTGCTTTATTAAAGAACTAGCACAGGCAATGGGATGAATGGTTTACAATGCAGAAATAGGCCAAAGAGAATGGAGAGTCAAGGATGCAGGAATCAAAGTACATAATTTGTAGTTTGAAATATTCTTACCTGAAGGAATCGATCAATGATTGATACAGTCATGTACAATGTTTCTTGGAGCAGCTGAAATTTTCTCTGAACCTGCACAAGCCAGTCTACTAGGATAGCACGCATATTGCCAGTTATCTCCTTTCCCTCCAAGTATTTTGGCCTCACCGACTGCTCCACCTGCCAGGAAACAAGAATTTTGGTATTAACCAAAACTAAGATATGCTCAAACACAATACAAACAGTTAAGTTTGCTGCACTAAAAAGGTATACTGCTTTAGGTGCACAACTTACTGCTTTAGGTGCACAATTAAAAAAAAAAAAAAAATAGATAATGGTTCATCAGTATAAGGAGGGAAAGCTTAACATTTTATTGTAAATTACACAAATCTTCTGTTACCCTCCCCCATTAACTAAAGCATTCCTCATAAGACCCTAGTAACATCCCCAGGTGGCCAGCATTTGGGCGACCTAAACAATAAGCTGCCAAGCACAAAGTGCATCAAGGCCAAGCCCAGCTTTGCCCAAGCACTTCCAGAAGTCACTAGATAATGTTCAACAGCAAGAATCCAGACAGACAATCTCCCCATAAACCTTGGGGTGCTAAAGCTAGTTTTACCACCACTTCAAAGTCAAGCAAAGACTAAATGAACCCAGTGCCTGGTCTGTATGCACTGGCTTCTTGAGTCTCTTTCCCTTTCCCCCAGCCCTCTGAATGGAAGCAGCTTTGCTCACATACATCTCCTTTTTCCAGGTCACAATCAATATTAAAAAAGGGACTTGTGCTCTAGAACCATTGCCAAGAAATGCAGAATAAGTTAGAGCCAGAGATCAATATCTTTAGTGACAAGGTGAGGAACTATGGGCACAATGCCATGCAGTCCTGCTCCAGTACACTGCTACAATAAGTCTTTATAGAGCACTGTAGTAAAAACATCCCAAGGCACTTCACAGGAGTGTTATCAACCACAGCCACATAAGGAGATTAGGACAGTAACCAAAAACTTGGTTAAAAAGGCAGGTTTTAAAGAAGTGTCTTAAAGAGAGGGAATTCCAGAGTTTAGGACCCAGGCAGCTAAAGGCATGACTGCCAATGGTGGAGCAATTAAAAAAAGTCAGGGATGTGCAAGAGGCCAGAATTGGAGGAATGCACAGATCAGAGGGTTGTACAGCTGGAGGAGGAAGTTAGAGATAGGAAGGGATGAGGGGCAAGGCTATGGAGATTTAAAAACAGGGACGAGAATTTTTTAAACATGGAAGCATTGCCAGACTGGGAGCCAATGTAGGTCAGCAAGCACAGGAGTGATGTGCATGGGAACACCATCGCCTGCAAGCTCCCCTCCAAGTTACACAATCCCAACTTGGAAATATATCATCGCTCCTTCATAGTCGCTGGGTCAAAATCCTGGAACTCCCTACCTAACAGCACCGTGGAGTACCTTCACCACATGGACTGCAGCGGTTCAAGGAGGCAGCTCACCACCACCTCAAGGGCAATTTGGGATGGGCAATAAATGCTGGCTGTGTCAGGAATGAATAAAAAGACGACTTGGTGCGAGTAAGGATACAGGCAGCAGAGTTTTGGATGAGGTCAAGTTTATGGAGGGAGGAAGATGGGAGGCCGGCCAGGAGAGCGTTGAAGAGTCATTCAGATTAAGATCTTTCTCAAGATTGATTTTATGTGTCAATCAACTGAGACAAAGTCTGACCTCTAGCTGTCTCAAGTATTTGTAGATATCTTTAACATATTCACTGCATAGCATGGGGTTGTCACCATCATCTGCATCAACATCTTTAATAGGAAGCAGCACATCAGAGAAGGCCTGGCACAAATCTTCAGCTATACAGCCTGACGTTTCCATCAGGGATGGCGATGTTGGTACCTGTAAGCGAAGCATTGCCAGGAAGCAGAAACTTAATGCTAGTAACCTTTTCAGAAGTACAGAAACAAATTACAGCACAGAAGGCAGTCAGTCATTCACCCCATCACACTCAGTCATCTGCAAAGAACAAAAATGCCAGATTTTATACCCATGTCAAGATTTAAAATAAATGTAATCACCAGCAATAATTGTAAAACCAGCCCTGGGCCAGCAATTAGAATTTAACCAAGTTGAAGAGTTGCATAAAGCCTTGTTAACTATTAAACAGGAGATGGCTAGATACTACATCTAGGAAAATAAGGTAGCTTACAAGCAAAGTTTAGGCTGAACTGAGTATTTCATACATATCTTCCAGTAGAGCAAGTATTTAGACAATATTATGCTCCTACCAAATCAATTGCAAAGTGTCACATTTGAAAGCATCATATGCAAAGTGAATCTCAACACTTGCACCTATAAACAAGTCATAACTAAACAGGTGCAAGCATCGGCACAGGCCAAGGATTTTTTTTGTATTGGACATTTTGTATGATTGTTACTGCTGATTGACCAGCAGCCTGTTTGGCCCAGTGGTAGGGGCGTGGTGCAGTTGGACCTAGAAGCACAGACACACCTGTGAGTTTCAATTTAACTATGGAAAAGACATTTACTTTGGACTTTGTGTTTTAATGGGTTTCCATGGATCTTCAATTGGATAAAACAATGATGCCAGTTTTGCTGGAACAATGGACTTCCTGGCCTCAATGAAAAACCACTGACCATGGGCAAAACATCAGCAGTAAAACTAAAAATCACATCAAATATGTACCACAGGGAGAGGGAGACAGACAAGATAAGGAATTGTCTTCCATTGTGCAGGAGAAAGGGAGGTAGATGCTGCCGTGAACAGTGTGATCCCGACTGCTCCCGTATGCCCAACATCCTGACTAGAGCGCGCCCAGCTTGAGTACCTGTGTCCACTCATGTACGATGAGTGGGGCAGACCATATGAAGATGGGGGTGGAGACAGTACACGGGAAGTACTTGGTGGACACCAGGGCCTGGAGCACAGTGATTCATTCAAGGGACCCGACCAACTCACCCTGGTCTAGCAGGATCCCATTCAGTCTTGTGGGGTTCACAGGGAACGAGCAAGCGGGGGCAATGTCCAAACTTTAGGATCCCTCCACACCAAGTAGAAATGCGTCTTAATAAAGTGGGAAGAGCCAGGGTCAGGAGTCCTAGACTTTGTTAGCCCAGCATAGTGAATTTGAGGAATCACTGCCTTTGGGGAGCAGGGAGTTCCGATAAGGAGGGAGAAGTTATAGCAATCCCCAAGGACTGGGAAGGAAGGGGTAGCATGTGCATGAAGCAGCACACGGGGAGTTACAACCTGGAGCAATTGGTCAGTAATACCCCAGCCAAGTATCAGGCAAACAAGAGACAATATCTCGCATCAGTCGCCACGCACAAGCACAACTGTGGTCGGGTGATGGGGGTAGAAGTCAGAGTGCACAGGGACCCCCATGTCACGGCCACAAAAGCAGTATAATTTCCCCAGAGAGGCAGAAGCCGACTTGGAAATGGCACTGGGATCCCTGGTAGAACAAGAGGTGTTGAGGCAGATAGCCACCCATGGGAACTCGCCACTCTGGCCAGTTAGGAAACCCAACCAGTCGTGGAGAGCCACCGTGGACCATCGGGTGCTCAATAAAAACACCCCAGCCTGCGCGCCCAGAGTCGCAGCTGTTGCTGATCTGAGGGAGCATTCCAGTGACCACAACCACTTACGGTGCTGGATATCGCCAATGGGTTTTGGTCCATTCCTCTAAAAACGGAAGACCAATACAAGTTTGCCTTTACTTTGAAAGGGCAACAGTACACCTGGACATGCGTTCCCTAGGGTTTTCATAACAGCCCTTCCATATTCCACCAGTGTATGGAGGACGCCTTAAAGGGTTTTAGCCGACCTCAGCAGCTAGTACAGTATGTTTGCCGCCGAGGGGGGAGGAGCATGGGCCACTGCTGGCTGAGCTGCTGAGGGAGGCCGGGTTTAAAGTAAACCCAAAGTAAGCCCAGATCGGCCACGAGGAAGTCAAATCCCTTGGGCTGATGGCAAGGGCAGGGGAAAGGGCAATAGATGAGGCAAAAAGAAAGGCAGCACAGGAGTTTCCAATCCAAGGACACAACAGGGGCAAGATCCTTCCTGGGACTCTCGGTACTGCAGGGATTTTATTGAGGGTTACGCAGCCACGGCAGCCCCTCTGCTTCAGCTCCTTCGCAAGGGAGTCTGGTGGGATTGGGACCAGAACTGCCAGGAAGCGTTCACACGCCTCGGAGGATTTGCAGACAGCTCCTGCTCTGGGGACCATTAACAGTGGGGAGGAATTCTTGAGGTAGCAGCCAGCAGAGATAGCTTGAGCGTGGTGTTGCTCCAGGAGCGACACGGCAAGCTGCGGTCTACTCATCTAGGGTTCTCACCGAGGTAGAACGGGGATATTCCAACTGAGAGGCATCTCCTGGCCACACATTGGGCCGTAAAGCGCACTCAGCTCTTTACGGGATCATCTCATAGTTCTACTCACCCACCATACCCCCACTCAGATGTTGTTGGATGGGAGAATAAAGGACGGGACAGCGAGCAGTGCTCGCAGGACTTTATTACTCTTGCAGATGAATCAGAGAGTGCAGGGTTTGACCGAGCCCAAGTTGACAGCAAATTTGATTTACCCAGGTACAGCCCACATGTGTACAGTAGAAGGGATATGGGATGTGGATATCAGGTTCTGGGTCAGGACATTTACGTGGACAGTCCAGTTCAGTAGCAAAGGGGGAGCGCTTCACCGGGTGTGGGATTTGTGACCCCATGGCTAAGATAGCCAAGGCCCTTAAACTCCCCAGCACCCTGAGCGCTCAGCATGCTGAACTGGCAGCGGTGGTGTATGTGGTCACCCACCCCCTACACCATCTGCTCGGATTCCATGTTTACATGTAATTCGTGCACCGAGTATCTGGCCATCTGGGCTCAGCGTGGTTTTAAATCTGCAGATGGGAAGCCCCTAGCAACAGCACCGCTGCTAGGGAGGATTTGAGGTCGTCACAAGCATCCGAGGAGATCACTATATACACAAGGTCAAGGCCCACTCTAAAAGCCCAGAGGGGAAGGTAACCAAAGGGCCAATGAGTTGGCCAAGCAGGGAGCCAGGGAAGGAGTTCTGGGATCCCTATGAAGTAGGCCCAGTAACAGCAATCCAGGACAAGGGAGGAACACCGGGGGTAACTCTGGCCACAGACTCAAAACAAGTCCAAGCCCAGGATCCCATCCTTAAGGCTATCCTAGGGAAGAAGGAAAAGGGTGAACAGGTAGAGGGTCCATTCAGAGCAGCAAACATTACTGTTAGAGGGAATGCTATTTAAAGGGGGAAAATCGGTGGATAGTTCCCAAGCGGTACTAGAGGGAATTCCTCCAGTTGGCCCACAGGGGCCCAGGAGTGGGACACCCAGGGCCAGAAACTACCTGGCAGAGGTAGAACAGGCAGGGTGGTGGCCGCAAGTCAGGGAGAATGTCCGTGACTTCTGCGCAGACTGCCTGGTGTGCAAACAACCCCAATCCTCAGCGTAGGAAAGTCCCCATAGGACACACAAGGGTAGAGGGACCATGGCAGTCCCTCCAGGTCGATTACATCAGACCACTACCCACCACACAGGCAGGTAACATACTGCCTCTGCCTGGTGGACGTGTTCTCCAAGTGGGTGGAAGCCTTCCCTTGCCGAGCAGCCACAGCTTTGGCGATGACAAGGATTCTGGTAAAGGAAGTGTTCTCCCAGTGGGGACTGCCACAGGTCATGGAGTCTGACCAAAGGAGTCATTTCACAGGGCAAATAATGCAAGCCACCTTGAAGCTTTTAGGTATTGAGGGGAAGGGGCATGTGGCTCACAACCCAGTCATCAGAGGTTGTGGAGCACCTTAACCGGATGATTAAAGAAAGGCTAAGGAAAGAGACATGGTCGTCCCCGAAAAAGTGGGATGAGGTCCTGCCGTTAGTTTTAATGGGTGTCTGGGCCAGCCTCTCTAGAAGCACAGGGTATTCCTTGCATGAGCTCATGACCAGGAGGGTCATGCGCACCCCCACCCACATTTTGGCACCAGTCCTAATGGAGGCCCAAGTCTGGGAAGTGAACTGGGACAAATTTGTACAGAATCTGTATGATAAATTAAAACAGATTCACTGGCAGGCAGCCAGTGACATGGGGAACGAGCACTGGAAAAATCAGTTGCTGCTTGAGCCCCAGAAAACCCACAAGTGGAAGGTGGGAGACCAGGTAATGGTATGGAACTATGCCTGGGTAGGGGCATTTGAGCCACTATACATGGGGCCATATAGCATAGTGGACAAGGCAAGCCCCATGGTGTACACGGTTAAACTCCCAAAATGCACAAAGTGGTTCCATATTAACCAGTGCAAGCGGTTTAACCCAGGGGGAGAGACCAACAAAAGTAAAACGACACCAAGGCCCAATAATGAGCATGGTGGGCATGGGTCTTCCTCCCATGATTTGGGACGACGATGACCCAGTTGTCAGGACAGTAAGGAGGAGCAGTAGGGTCCCACGGCAGAGGACGCCTCCTTACATGCTGTGGCCTTTTGCAGCTCACAGTTGGCAAGAGCCTTAGCGGGGGCACCCAGGTAGTGATGTACATAGTTCTTGTATATAATGATGAAGCCAGACTTGGAGGTAAACCCTCAAAGGGATTGTTGCTTTTTGTTTCATAGGAAGCCAAGGAAGGAAGCCGACAGAATGGAGACAGCCCAAAGATTGATCGTGATCTTGACCGGAACAGGGCACAGCAGGAGAGGGGACACAGTCAGTCCTCCTCTACAGCTGTACTGGGGGGGGGGGGGGGAGATGCACCCACTGTGACTAAGGGGAGTGGGGGGGGGGGGGGTGGCGGGACACAGAAGGAATGGCAGCCTACTTTCACGAGGGAAGGTGGCCAGGGTCCAATTCGACGAAATACTCCAGCCACGCCAGGTTCACATGCAGGGAGGCTTCCCTACCATGTCCCCAACTGAAGATCACAGCCACACAGGTTAGGGTGACCAAGGGCAAGCACGTGTGCTTAAGATGCAAGGGACACATTCCCTGGGACGGTGGTGGTTTAGGAAGTTGAGTCAGGACAAGGGGAAGAGGTCAGTGGACTGGGAAACAACATGTACCGACAGATCACGGGGACGAAAGTGTGCTGGAAGGAGGTACAGGGGATGTGTGTGTGTGGGGGTCAGAATGGATCTGCCCAGGTGTGGCAATTGCTTTCATACAGCAATAGCAGGATTCCAGGGCCGGTGTGGGATAGAGTTTGGATGCTTGCGTAGTCCCAGACCCTCCCAACACAATAAATTCCACAGAACTGGTAGTGCCCCTGCCCACAGGAGACAGAAGTCAGGTGTCCCGCCACCACACCAGGCCCAGGGAATGGTTTAGTTCTAGTCCTGACCGGGAAGGTTTTATTCCAGGATGTATAATACGTGGCCGCGTCAGTCATCTTAAATTTATCCCGGGTGCAGCTGCCAGAGTGGTGTCCGAGCAGTTTTACGAAGCCCTTATTAAAGAAATGTTCTGCCAATTTTGCGAGCTCAGCTACGGGGATGAAAGTCAGGAGAAACTGTATGGCATGGATGCGTACGAGTGGCAATCTGGGTAGACAAAGGCGAGGGACTGTTAATGACATGACCACAGCTTTTAGCACAGGCACGTCCCTAGTCAATAGCATGGATGATATCCAGCTGCAGATTAATAGTTTATAGGACCAGCTGCAAAAGATACTGGGGGAAGGGAACGAGGTGGAAGGTTCGGAGCTAAACGACAACCAGGCGATGACCATTCATTTAAAAAGGAGGTCATCACTGAGCTGGAGATACACGTCAAGACCATCAACGATTTGATATGGGAGGACAGGAATGCCTCGGCACAGGCAGCCAGAAGTGATGGGTGTGTGTTGTACGGTGTGTGGTTGCTAAACGAGGGACACAGTAATCTGGAGGACTTACAACAAGGTCGCATCCCATCGTGGGTTAGCAACTGGCACCTCAGCCTGTATCATAATTCGATGAACCAGTGTCCGCTCCGATTAGCTTCCGAAGCCTACCCAGTCCCAGTTGATTGCAGACGGTCCAACCAGTTATGGGGATTGTACTGTGGATGCCAGTAATGGGCAGGTCACTGCAGCCAGTGCTGGTATACTGGGTCGATAACATTGGTGTCTTGAGGGAAGGGGTGCATGTGCAGTATCATGGGGCCCCACAGTTTGTTATAAAGTGGGAGCACATGACTGGCACTGACCTCAAGGGTGCCAGAGCAGGGGTGCACACATGATAGTGTCCCCAGCTCCTGAACACGTTTGATTGACCAGTGTGGGGGGTTTGAATCGGAAAGTGCAGAGCCCATCAATTGCATCATGGAGGTGATGGCCCAGAGTCACGTTCCACTTCAGGTAGCATACGCGGGCGACTGGACGTACTGCGTCACGACAAGCATGGACCAGTATCGGGTATACAACGACACTTGGTGCCTGGTCACTGATTCGACTTTGCTTCAAACCCCACAGAAGTTCAGGTGGCACAAGAGCACATCCTTCCCATTTCAGAGCCATCCACAGTACACCTCAGGGTTAACAACACTACAGAATCTGCAGCAGTACATTACACGGTTCGGGTACAAGATACAGCCTCTGCCAGAACACCTCAAAATTAACAAATGCCGTTGAGCTGTCACAAAAACATTTTTACATGCTCGAACAGCAAAACCAGGACATGGGAGGAAATTAAAGGGATGATTTCCCCACCCTGGTGGGACATTGGGTTAAATGTCGAGATTCCTCCGTGGATACAGATATGTTCGCACGCTCTTGCAATTATAGAGTTTGG
Source organism: Somniosus microcephalus (assembly GCF_052327205.1). Classification (NCBI taxonomy): domain Eukaryota; kingdom Metazoa; phylum Chordata; class Chondrichthyes; order Squaliformes; family Somniosidae; genus Somniosus; species Somniosus microcephalus. The sequence continues at coordinate 58,645,485 of NC_140987.1, read as the reverse complement.
TGGTATTGTATTTGTTATGGCTCTCCTGTAAAAAGCGAAGCAAAGCACTCCGAAGTCATTGGCAGGCCCTGATTAAAGGGTAACCAGGAGTTTTGTTCTCTGTAAAAAGTTGTGTAAGTATGTATTTGTGATTAAAGAACAGAACCTGGGGATTTAAAAGGTAATGAACAGCTTGGTTGGGGCTCACGATGCTGCTACACAGTGGAAGACAAGGATGCTTGATATTCCAGTAGGGACATTGAAATATCAAAGGGAGGGGGGGGGTGGGGAGGTCTGTAAGCATCAGCACAGGCCCCAAGGATTTTTTTGTATCGGACATTTTGTATGATTGTTACTGCTGATTGACCAGCAGCCTGTGGTAGGGGTGTGGTGCAGTTGGACCTAGAAGCACAGACACACCTGAGAGTTTCAATTTAACTATGGAAAAGACATTTACTTTGGACAATGAGACTTTGCGTTTTAATGGGTTTCGATGGATCTTCAATTGGATAAGACAACAATGCCAGTCGCTGGAACAATGGACTTCCTGGCCTCAATGAAAAACACTAACCGTGGGCAAAACATCAGCAGTAAAACTAAATCACAAAAATATGTACCACAGGGAGGGGGAGACAAGGTAAGGAATTGTCTTCCATCCCCCAGCCCTGTGGCTTGGATTACTGGTTGTGTATATTGGAATACAAGAGTTGGGGAAGGCCCAGACTCAAAGGTAGGAACCAGACAAAGAAGGGTGATTTAAAAGACATCACTGCAATACACAGACCTTAAATTAACTTTTAGGGTATACAGAGAAGGCAGCTTTGGCCATTTCTCTCTCTCTCGCTTTCTCTTGCCTTCACGTGCCCTCATTCTGAGCCAAGCACTCCGTCCGGGATGGAAAGTAGAAACCGCCACGAGCGACGAGAGCCTCGCCTTGTTCTTTGACTGTAGGAACGAACCTCGAAACTGGGACTTGGATACTGCATTTGCAATACGGAACCAGGAGACATTCTACACAGGGGAGCAGCGAGCAAGAAACCGGACAATCAGGGTGAGCATTGTCCAAGCCCACACATCCTGAAGACCACCAGTACTGTGTGAGGGGGTGTGGTGTGTCCCAACCAATCCAGAGGGGTTTAGTGGGGAGGTTGTGTGTGTGTATTATATAGTGTATGTTCCAGGGTTTGTGGGACAAGCCTATGTTATACTCTGTATTGCAACACAATGATTTGACGTCTTAATATGAGACAGGGGCCTGTTCGACAGGCCAAGTTGTATTGTTGTACTGTTTGTTTACACCACCAGGCATTTTACATACTGGAGGCCAGTGTGTGTGTGTTAACCACTGTACGGTTGAGTCTGAAAAGCTTGTCTGTGTTCCAATCCTGTTCACTAATTCCTGTCGTCTAGAACTAAGTAGGGGAGGTGATTCATAGAAACATAGAAGATAGGAGCAGGACATTCGGCCCTTCGAACCTGCTCCGCCATTCAACGAGATCATGGCTGATCATCCAAACCCTAGCACCCGGTCCCTACACCGACAGCCATCCCACCCAAGCCCTAACCCCGTAACCCCACGTATTTAATCCCCCCTAACACTAAGGGTCAATTTTTATCATGGCCAATCAACCGAACCCGCACATCTTTGGACTGTGGGAGGAAACCGGAGCACCCAGAGAAAACCCACGCAAACACGGGGAGAATGTGCAAACTCCACACAGACAGTCACCCGAGGCCGGATTCGAACCCGGGTCCCTGGAGCTGTGAGGCAACAGTGCTAACCACTATGCCACCGTGCTGCCCACCACCAAGTCAAACCACCTACACAGGGAGCAGTTTTGTTGGGGGAGGGGGGGGGGTTGGGGGGGGCAACAGCAAAATGGCCACCTGCTCAGTAGGAACAGCATGTGAATAAGCACATACCAAGGTTAGAGATTAGATTTTTGCTGTCAGAATATGGGCTTAAAGGACAGACCAGGATAAAGCTCCACTTTAGCAGTAGGGCTCTTTCCTCAAGTTCATTCATATCTATTGGGGAAGGTGAATAAGGATGCAGTCATATACTTGCTGTATAATGAAGCACTGTGGCAGAACCACTGTGACTCTGGCTAACTGTATATAATTCTCTAACGATGTTCTAACACCAGCCTAAACCTGTACCATTGTGTTAGGCATTACTGTGTTTTGTATAGAGTTTGCATGTACGGGGCGTGGCCCCTTTAAGAGCACGGGAAAACGCAATGACGTCATGTCGCAAACCACGGGACTGCCGGGGGGGTCCTCGTGGTATCTCCGTTGAGTAAAGACCCGTTTGATTGTTCTTGTGTCGATCTCCGTTATTCGTAGGAATTCGTTAATTCCTACAGCACTATACTTAGTGTTTTTGCCATATTATCTCCCATTTTAGTTAGACTCAAGTTAAAGGTGGATAGCCAAAAATAGTTACCTTTGGTACATCTTCATAATTTTTTCCTGGTACATTTTCAGTGTTTTTTCCTGTTTCAGAAACTACTGTTTTGTTGAGCTTTTTCACTGGTTCTACTTTTGGGGCCACTGTACCTTTTTCCTGCAAAGTTATAAATTTAGCAATTAAATTTCATAACTCATTTCCCCCATCCACTAGGTAGATGCAACACATTTAGATACCCTCTATTGCTTTGAAAAGGTCTATGAAGTAGCAGCTATCAATCTTTCTAGATGCTAAAATTTCAAATTTTATCCAATTAAAAAGGCATATACAAAAATCAAGATTAAACTACCAAAATGTTATTTTACATGTTTAAGAGTTCAATTAGGTAGACTGTAATCCAAGACCAACAAGATGCAAGTAAGTCAAACCAAGTTACTAAGTTTTCTAGCCTGATAAAGGACAGGTTATCTAGCAATGCATAACATACCTTTTTCAAAGGGAACTTAGTTCCTTGTGCCTTGTTTCCTATGTCCCCCAAAGCAGTTCTAGGCCTCAAGCCAAGTTTTGTTCCAACTTTTGCTGGAAGGACTTTTGCTTCAACATTGTCTTTACTAACACGAGTAGCCTATAAATGAAAATACTGTAGGTTATACTATTGACCAAGTGAGGAAGAACCAAACCAACACGTGGGCAGTGCCAACACTACAAGCATTCATGTATTACTTAACCAATTTCTTTTTACGGATTCCAACTTGCACAGCACACCCAACTCCAACTTATGTACAATGTCAGGTCAGAGGACCCAATACAAGCACCCTCCACTGCCATCAAGGGAATTCAAAGTTTCATAGATGCTTGACCTCGCTTATTTTGATCCTATGAACAAGAACAATGTATATCGCACCTTTAATGTAGTAAAACAGCCAATGGCGCTTCACAGGAGTATTAAGACAAAATTCTCATCCTGGTTTTCAAGTCCCTCTATGGCCACGTCCCTTCCTATCTCTAATCTCCACCCTACCCTGTGGCCCGAGACCACACAAAGTGGAGGAGAAGCATTTGGGAAGGCGCCTAACACCTCAAGTCTCTTCGCCAGGAGCAAGCGGAAGCCAAGTGCACGTCAACCCAAGCATCCCACCCACCCGCCCCTTCAACCACCGTCTGCCCCACCTGTGACAGAGACTGTAGCATTGGACTAATCAGTCACCTGCGAACTCATTTTTAATGTGGAAGCAAGTCATCCTCTCTTCCGAGGGACTGCCCAAGAAGAGGAGAAAACATTTGACCCCGAACCCCACAAGGAGAAATTTCGGCAGGTGACCAAAAGCTTGGTTTTAAGGAGCGTCTTAAAGGAGGAAAGAGGTAGCGAGGCAGAGAGGTTTCGGTAGGGAATTCCAGAGCATTGGGCCTAGGCAACAGAGGGCATGGCCACCGATGGTTGAGTGATAACCAGGGGTGCTCAGTTGCTCAAGAGGGCAGAATTAGAAGAGCACTGATATCTCAGGGTAGGGTGGGGTGGCGTGGGGCTGGAGGAGATTACAGAGATAGGGAGGGGCGAGGCCAGAGGGATTTGAAAACAAAGATGAGAATTTTGAAATCGAGGCATTGCTTAATCAGGAGCCAGTGTAGGGCAGCAAGCTCAGGGGTGATGGTGAACAGGACTTGGAGAGAGTTGAGTTTTGGATGACCTCAAATTTATGCAAGGTAGAATGTGGGAGGCCAGCCAGGAGAATCATGGCAAGAGTAGATACATCTTTTGTCACCAAGCTAAGAGCATGGAACCAGGCTGGTTACAAGGGTGATTTGTAGGTTCAATTATTCAAAGGGATTGAGATATACAAACAAACATTTCAGAGATAACAACAGAAAATGCTGGAAAAACTCAGCAGGTCAGGCAACATCCGTGGAGAGAAATTGGAGTTGACGTTTCGGGTTGAACCCTTCTTTCGGAGGATGGCTCCAGGAAATGCTCCAATGTCATCCCATTTGTTCAGCAGCTTGGATGGGAAGGAAGGGGGAAGAGGAAGAACATTAGCCAGGCAGATGCTGAGTAGTCTCCTGCTTAATGGGCAGGCACTCACCAAAAGTTGTTTGGGGGGAATTGGCCAAGAAAAAAAAAAAAAAAAAGAAAGAAAGAAACTAGATACACACACCCCTATACAGCTTGTATTTTTGCAGCAGCAGCAAGCTATCCATTTAAAGTCTGAACTAGCTTAGCTAGAAAAATGATCCCCGTTTGGTGGCACTGGATTGTACTGTGTTATGTAAACAAACCTGTATCATCAAAAGCAATGACTCATCTCAGTAAAGTGCTATTTTAATCCACCGTCCATAGAGGTAAACTCATGGTAGCACCAGGCATACTTCAGTAACCAATATATCAACAGTTATGATCAAGATCATGCCTTCATTTATCTAAATATTGGGCAGGAAAAAAAACTCTGGTCTCAAGATCCATTTGTCTATTGGTGCTGTATCCAAATTAATATCTAGTGCAAAACTTCCACAATTGAGACAAATCTATTAGCACAACATTTCCAAAGGGTTTCTAAACAAAAAATGTGCAAGAAAACCTCCCAAAACCCAAGAATGAGTTTAATTCAATGAGAAAATGGTCCATGGCATTCTCAGTGGCACTTTACTGCAAACTAGATCACACTTAAAATATTTACATTTGCTTTATTTAGGGAAGGAATTCAAACCATCCAATATTACACTCAGATGGATGCAATAACTCAGTGGAATCTTCCAATAAATGGGACTTTGCAGCATTGAAGTGGCATTGCCAAACATGTGATCCATCAGTCAAGTCTCAGTTATTCTGAGCAAGTCATCTGCCTTTCCCCTTCATTCTACTAGTTAATACACCAAGAGCACCCGCCTATCTGCAGTCATGTGCAATTGAATCAGCATATTTAAAATATAAAGCCAGGCCCCAGGCTATGGGTTCCACCATGCATTCCAACAAGTTTAAAAAAAATTAGGAGCCACAAAATCTCAAGGGCTGTTACAGCACAGCAGTCCATTCAACCCACCCCACCCAGTGAGTGCTTAGCACCGCTTCCCATTCATCTTCCATAACTAACATCATCGCATTCACGGTTTTCAATAGGACGCAAGAGCTACAAAAGGGAGAGAAATCATACAACACCAGAGGAGGTAGAGGTTTAGATGGCTAAATATTTACAGGAAGCAGTCCAAGTTATGCTCTGCTTGTTCTATGCATTAAAATTGTGCAGCCACAGAGTCAGATAAAAACCAAGTGACGCCACGTTGTACATGTCCGCACTTTAATGGCATAACCGCGTTACTATATTACAAAGTTAAAGCTCAATAAGGCTTCTCTTCCGCGCGGCTTGGATAAGTTTAATACATCAGTTTCCCAAAGTTATGGTTTACACAGGAGCTTCTTTCAATAAAAGAGCATCATTTAGTTACTCCAGGAGCACAAACTTAAAACCAAAAGGAAACGTCGAGTTTTTTTTGGCTGTGCAGCAAGCGATCGAATAAAAAAAGAATTCGACCTCGGCAATACAAGACGCCGTTTCTTTTTACACTTGCCTGTGAGCGCCTTAGAATTTAACACTTTTTAAAAATATATATATATTATATAAAATGTAAATAGATCTCACTTTGACCAAACGAAGAGCCATGTTCAGCACCTCACCGCTCGCAGCGAAATAAAGCTCGCACCGAGCCCAGATTTAAAATCCCCGCCGCTCCTCGCTCATTTGCTACCGTTCCACATTCCCCCTCTCCTGATTGGAGGAGCCCCGCGCCTCTAGAATGCGTTGCCTTGGCGATGGGTTGGCTGACGTCACTGCTTTGTATCGGTTTGGTCGGTGCATCATTGGAAAAAGAGCAACAACTGGCCGCACAGCGGAGGGACTGCAGTGCCTGGGGGTGGTGGTGGTGGGCGCTGCAAATGAAACTTTTGATTTGTTAGATATCCTCTGGTTTTCACTCATAATTTAGATTATAAGGGGGGGGTGGGGACTTTTAGTCCTTTGATTGTTGACACGTGTGGCATCCGAAGCGACCAATCAGAAGAGCAGACTAGAGGACTGTGCTACTGAAACAGTGCAGCCCGCCCACAAAACGGCTATTAAATTAAATAAAAATACACTGGGGCTCATTTCGAGTTCACTTACACACGTTTGTAAAAAAAGTGACCTGTGTGTGTGCGCGCTGTAAACATAATTTAAAAAGCTGAAAATATGATTGCAAAATACTGGAACTTTCCAAAAAAAGTCTGGGTAACATTTCAGCAGACACTTTGCTGCAAATCAATAAACCCTCATTTCTCTTCATTACGAGTTTAGGAGTGCCTCTAAAATATATGAGGTTGCAATTCAATTTCTTCCATCATTCAGAATAAGTAAGCACATTATTTGGCGTGAATTGTTCAGGGTGCATTCGGGAAACCAAAAAAAATCACCAGATTTTTTAAAAGTGAACAAGTGATGCTGCCCCCTGTCTGTAGGAAAAGAACTACATTTTGTCTCAAAACACGTTCCAGTTGCTGTCCTTCGGATCAGACAATGAACCGAGGCCCATGGAAAAGATCCCTTGGTCCTATAGAAGAGCATGGAGTTCTCCCAGTGTCCTAGTCAACATTCTTTCCTCAACAGAAAATACAAGAAGACGAATTGGCCATTTAGTTCATCAGATTTACAGCATCTGCAGTATTTTGCTTTTCATTTACTTAACTTGCTGTTTGTGAGACTTTGCTGTGCACAAATTGGTTGCTGCGATTGCCTACATAAACAAAAGTGACGACACTTCAAAAGTAATTAATTGCTTTTGAAGCACTTTGGAATGTTCTGAGGATGTCAACTGTGTCAAATAAATGCAAGTTTATGTGGGGACTAACATAACTAGAGGCCATCAATATAAGATAGTCACCAAGAAATCCAATAGGGAATTCAGAAGAAACCTCTTTACCCAGAGAATGGTGAGAATGTGGAACTCGCTACTACAGGGAGTGGTTGAAGTGAATAGTATAGATGCATTTGAGGGGAGGCTAGACAAGCATATGAGGGAAAAGGGAATAGAGGGTTATGCTGATAGGGTTAGATGAGGAAAGACGCTAGGAGGCTCGAATGGAGCATAAACACCGGCATGGACTGGTTGGGCCGAATGGCCTGTTTCTGTGCCATATATCCTATGTAATCCTATGTAAGTTATTTCTTCCCTGAACAATCTTCCCTACTCTAAAGATTCTTCCCTAGATGAAGGGGTCTCACGCCACAGCAGGTTGTGTCAAGCATTCCATATGCCCCAAGTACCAATACAGATATGAGCACCCTGGAGAATGTAGGTAGGGAGTTTGAGGAGGATGATTTACAAGTCACAAACAAGGAAGAGCAGGAGAGGAAGAGGGAAAATATAGCCCACAACGTATACCTGCTGTATGGGAAGGTTATCCTACTGGGTCTACCTTCAGATGGGTGTTAATACGAGAGCAGAAGGTATTGTGCACATCCTTTGAGCTTGCCAGGAGCAGCTTGCAGCAGCTGGTGTGGAGTTTGCAGCTGTGCACTTCCAATTTCACTCCTTTCCAGTGTGAGGGATTTATGGAAATACAGAATGCAGTGCAATGACTGGTGTCTTCCATGGCCATTCCCACTTCCACAAGGGAACCCCAAAGCACAGAGGGAGCAAGTGCAGACCAGCTTTCTCTTACAAACGTGGTGACTGTTGTCATTTAGACTTTGGTTATCTACTTACAGAGGTCTGTTACTCCTGGATTTGATAGGCTGGGAGGTTGTTTGGAAAAAGCAGTGACAGTGGTGTACCACAAATGGGAGAGACCATATGAACTTCTCTCATGGAAATTGTTATTTATCCAGCAAGGGCTGCCCAGTGTTGTGAGCATGACCGGAGAAGGGTCCAATGGCATGGCTGCCTCTCAGAGTGCCCGCATACGCACCCTCCCACTCCAGCCAAGCCTCTCAAAGCATTGACAAATTGCAGGTGCTATGTCATCAAAATGTGTCTCCAGCAGTTGCAGGGCCAACTCATCACCCTGCACCCAGAGATCAAGGCTACAACCATCCCAACAGAGCTGCTCCACGCAGCAGTACAGTTCTTCTTCCCACTCAGAACAGTTAAACACAGTCTCCGGTTATGAAGTAGGATAAGCACATCTTATCGTATCACTAAGGGGAATCAATGGTATAGGGCTTGGAGCACACTTACAAAGTAAATAGCACTGAATAAATATTGATCTTTTTATTTTTATTTTGATCGGGAGACGCGAGAAGGTTAACAGCGAGGGGCTGGGGAATAGGGAGTATGGGATAGGGGATTGGCGATGGGGTATGATAGGGGTAGAAGATTGGGTGTATGGGATAGTGAAAGGGGGTATGAGAATGGTGGACAGAGGGTATGGAATGGCGGTAGGAGATGGGGGTATAGAATTGGGGACCGAAGATATGGGACATGGGGGTATGGATAGAGGATAGTGGGCATGGGGCAGAGCTATGGGGAAAGAGCAGGGGAGTGGGACTAATTGGATAGCTTGTTCAAAGAACCAACACAGGCATGATGGGCTGAATGGCCTCCTTCTGTGCAATATAATTCTATGATGGGACAGGGTATAGGATAGCATAGAGAGGGTATGGGATAGGGGACAGAAGGTGTGGGAAATGGAGAATGGGATGGGGACAAGGGGGCATTGGAAAGGGAATAGAGGTTATGGGATCGGGCTATGGGGGAAGAGTAGGGAAGTGGGAATAATTGGATAGCTCTTTCAAAGAACCAGCACAGGCACATTAGGCCGAATATTCTATTTTATTTCCTCTTAGTGTCGACGGTGTTTACTGCATAAGGTAGAAAGGTAGTAAGTGCTGGGAGGAGCTAAAAGATGTCAATTTATCTTGAAAGTGGAGGGAATATGCAGCATGTTCTTTGGGGCTACAAATTATGGCTTTTCATAACAAAACAAATTTGGTCAGTGGCAGAATGTGTTCATTACTGGAAGTAGTTCTCGGTCACAGAGTTCCGCACCAAATCAAATCAACTTTTATTGTCATTGTTAGTGCACAAGTGCAGTACAACGAAATGTAGGCTTGCGGCTCCCGAGAGTGTACATTTAGATGAAGACATTTAAACATTCAACATACATTTGGCCTGTAGTATATTAACATAAACATAACCATAATAAAGTGCATTGGCAGATGTGCAGGCTTTAGAGTTTATTTGTGGAGTTCAGTAGGATGACAGCCCTGGGAAAGAAGCTGTTCCTAAATCTGGTCGTACGGGTGCGAATGCATCTGTAGTGTCTCCCAGATGGCAGGAGGGCGAACAGACTGTGGCTGGGGTGGGTAGGGTCTTTGATGATGGACCGTGACCTCCGTAGACAGCGTTTCTGGTATATGTGCTCTATGGTCAGTAGCCGGGTGCCGGTAATGCGTTGGGCAGTTTTGACTACCCGCTGCAGGGCTTTCCGGTCATAGTAGCTACAGCTGCCATACCATACTGTGATACAGTTTGTCAGGATGCTCTCTATTGTGCAGCGGTAAAAGTTAGAGAGGATCAGGGGTGACAGGTTACATCCCTTCAGCCTCCTTAGGAAATATAGGCGCTGCTGGGCCTTCTTCATCAGAGAGGAGGTATTGAGGGACCAGGAGAGGTCTTCCATGATGTGGACTCCGAGGAACTTAAAGCTGTCCACCCTTTCCACCACAGCCCCATTGATGTGGATGGGGGTGTGACTTCCGCCTTTAGACTTCCTGAAGTCCACAATTATTTCTTTGGTTTTCTTGATGTTAAGGGCCAGGTTGTTATCGGCGCACCACTTCACGAGATGCTGGACCTCCTCCCTGAAGGCTGACTCATCGTTGTTGGTGATCTGGCCTACTACCGTGGTATCATCCGCAAACTTGATGATGGTGTTGGAACCATGAACAGCCACACAGTCGTGGCAATCTCCCTGCCTATACAATTTGTCCCTCTATAGCGCCATTCTGCTCTTCATCATCCTCTTGCCGTGGGCCTACAACCCCATGGGTGGCCCCCTGTCTGGCTGCATGCTCATTCATTTTTGGGTGGCATAATTTACCAGTATGCAGCAGCCAGGGATGATTTTGGAGACCTTGAATAGACTATAGCTCCCTGCCTGAGCAGTCCATACAATGGAATCATTACTTTGACCATGGTCCCTAATAATTTGAGTGATGGCATGAGTATATTATATTTTCTCTGCTGCTTTGTGGTCATTTCTAACTGGGGTCATGAGCTGTAAAGGTTTTTCTTTTATTTGTTTATGGGATGTGGGCATCGCTGGCAATGCCAGCATTTATTGCCCATCCCTAGTTGCCCTTGAGAAGGTAGTGGTGAGCCACCTTCTTGAATCGCTGCAGTCCGTGTGGTGAAGGTACTCCCACAGTGCTGTTAGGTAGGGAGTTCCAGGATTTTGACCCAGCGACGATGAAGGAATGGCGATATACTTCTAAGTCAGGATGGTGTGTGGCTTGGAGGGGAACTTGGAGGTGGTGGTGTTCCCATGCGCCTGCTGCCCTTGTCCTTCTAGGTAGAAGAGGTCGTGGGTTTGGGAGGTGCTGCCAAAGAAGCCTTGGCGAGTTGCTGCAGTGCACCTTGTAGATGGTACACACTGCAGCCACGGTACGCCAGTGGTGGAGGGAGTGAATGTTTAATGTGGTGGATGGGGTGTTACCTGCCACTTATCAGCCCAAGCCTGGACGTCGTCCAGGTCTTGTTGCATGTGGGCGTGGACTGCTTCATTATCTGAAGAGTTGTGAATGGCACTGAACACTGTGCAGTCATCAGCGAACATCCCCATTTCTGACCTTATGTTGGAGGGAAGGTCATTGATGAAGCAGCTGAAGATGGTTGGGCCTGGGACACTGCCCTGAGGAACTCCTGCAGCGATGTCCTGGGATAGTCCTGGTCTCCCAACATCCACCCAAAGGCACAAAATTCAGTGTGGGACATCACTTCAATAATTTAACTATGTAACTAACATCTGGAATTCCCTCCCTAAATCTCGCCGCCTCCCTCTCCTCCTTTAAGACACTCCCTAAAACACTTTGACCAAGTTTTTGGTCACCTGTCCTAATGCCTCCTTTTTTGGCTTGATGTCATTTTTTTGGGTCTGATTACGCTCCTGTGAAGTGCATTGGGACAGGTGCTATATAAATGCAAGTTGTTGTTGTAAATGTCGGTTTGGCTTGCCTGCAATGCAGCCTCCTTTCTCGCTTAAAAATCATGCCTCATGAAATTCAGTACGCTGCAAATGTGTGTGTGAGGTTTACTGCTCGATTATCTGACCTGCACTTGCACCAGTGAGATTCCACACGAGTGGAAACTCGTAACATTGGGGGGTCATATGTTAAAAATTAACTGGGAAAAGTGTAACAATAATGACTTCCTGCATGCACTGTATTCCTTTCTAACCTGGTTGCAGTAAAAAAAACAGATTGAAGGTAGCATTCCTGCCTCAGAACCTGAAGGTTGTGGATTCATAGCCCCACTCCAGAGACTTGAGTGCATAATCTAAGCTGATACTTCAGTACAGTACTGAGGGAGTGCTGCACTGGTGGTGCCATCTCTCAGATGAAATATTAAACCGAGGTCCTGCCTGCCCTCTCAGCTGGATATGAAAGATCCCATGGCAGGGGCGTTTTCCCAGTGTCCTGGCCAACATTTATCCCTTAACCAACATCACTAAAAAAAGTTATCTGCTTATTATCTAATTTCTGTGTGTAACTTGGCTGCCACAGTGACAACACTTCACAAGTACTGTAAACTGCTTCGGGACATCCTGAGGATGTGAAAGGTGTTATGTGAATGCAAGTTCTTTCTTAAAACTTAATTTACACATATATTTAAAAAACAGATCATCTTTTATTACCTAAATTAGAACAGAAATCATAGACTGGCAGTTAATGGAGAGCACATCAATCTGTGATTAGCATGACACTCACTGCAGCACTTGTAAGTTATGCAACTGGAATCACTCAGTGGCTGACCAGCTAGATGATATAGTTGATGTGATTTATGAGGTGTGGTAAACACAGAGAGCATTTTAATGGGACAGTGAGAAATCTGTTAATCCTTTGACTGCTAACTGTTGGAGAGTAAGTTCCAGGAGATGTCTTATAAATTAGGCACTAACTCACAATCATGCCAGGATGATGCATGACAGTCCAGGACCAGCTCTCTCTGGCTGCCTTTCACAAACTTTCTTTTGCTATCATCTGTGCTTTATTTTCTCCCCCTTTCACTTCTGTAAATTGCTTCTTCTCCTTTCTTCTGTATTTTTCACTCTTTCTGTACAAACTACAAACATTGCGATGAGTGATTAACCCGCACCCGTTCACTGCAATGCAGGCAACACGTCAAATTTGCTGCCAGTGCTCCCCACGCCGTTCATTGGCTGCACGCATCAGCAGGCGACCTGATATCGCGAGTGCCTAAACCTACTTAAAGACAGCCTGCGCCTGTTAAAGGGGAGGTGCATTGTGGCTGGAATAGGTGCTGGTAGTTGTTTCAGAAGTGAATCTGTTCTGTGAAAGAGTGAAGAATGGCTGGCCATGGTAGAGAGTGCGCACCAGGGTTTTCTGATAATGTGCTGGAGGCCTTGATGGAAGAGGTGGATTGGATGAGAGGTGTCCTGTATCTGCTGGGGGGGATGCAGGAGGCCCTCCAGACAGGTGCTCAGGAGGCAACGGGAAGAAACAGCAACAGATGTCAATGCCAGGAGTGTTGTTCCTTGAACATGAATGCAGTGCAGGAAGACGTTTAATGATCTTACACGAGTTGTCAAGGTGAGTGAGTTCATCTTCAAATGGCATATCCTATCAACTAAACCACTAGCCTCATCCATGGCTCAATTCACTACACCCCCATCACTCACCAACAATCTCTATCAATCAGGTCTCAACCCTACCATGCATATTCTGACCCTCACACACTTAGCACTGATGCAAGCCTCACACCCACAACCACACACACTGGCAGCTATTCAATCATGACAGTCACATCACCCAAACATATTGCAGGATACTCACTGACACACTTCCCTCTTTCGTGCAGGAGAAGGTAATGGTGCATAACAGGAGGCTGTAGGAAAGAACTGGAGGGGGACAAGCACGCCTGCATGTTTAAACCCCATGGAGGAGAGTGTTGGCCGACAATGAGAGCTATGCTGCCCCGAGGAACATTATAGAGCACACCTTTAGCATCCTCAATCAATGCTTCGGCTGCCTGGATCACTCTGGAGGAGGCCTGCAGTACTCAGCTGAGCGGGTATCAAGATTTGTGGTAGTATGCTGCATGCTACACCACCTGACCATTATGAGAGCCTCAGTGACCTTCCTTATGCAGCAGCTTACTACAAACTGCGACATGTTGCTTATATCTCCAGCCTGGAAGGAGTCAGATGCATAAAAGTTAAGAGCCACGGTCACCTTGCCAAGCACAGGCAATGCGATCCTTGCTCTGAGGTTAGTTGTGTCTGCAGCAGTTGGCAGATTTCAGTCACGACCTCTTTAGATATGTCTTCCCGCTGAGAGCCCTTCACCCACTCCCTCTTCTAACAGCTTGTCCTGCTCTGCGTGGCCTCTGTTCATTCTCCCAGTCATGCTCAATTCCAAGAGGAAAACCTACAAGACCACCCATGTCTGGAAACAACTTGTTTCGGCATAAGCCTATAAATCACGAAAAAAGTACTTCAGCACCAGCCAGACCACTCCCTGTAGACTATTGAAAAATGGGTACAATTGCACCAACAGCCAGAAGAAATAATCCAGTAACAAACCTGTAAGTAATTCATGAGCACTTTAAGTAGTGTTGGTTTGGGGGGAGGGGGGGTCCTTAAAGCTGTTTAACGTGGTGTTCAGCTGTGTGAGGTTAACACAGGCCGTAGGCTGGAGCATGGTGTTCAAAAACCTGAGGATTGGGAGCAGTTTAGGATTCAGCAAAGGAGGACAAAGGGATTAATTAAGAGGGGGAAATAGATGAGAGTAAGCTTGCAGGGAACAAAAAAACTGATTGTAAAAGCTTCTATAGATATGTGAAGAGTAAAAGATTGGTGAAGTCAAGCGTAGGTCCCTTGCAGTCAGAATCAGGGGAATTTATAATGGGGAACAAAGAAATGGCAGAACAATTAAATACATACTTTGGTTCTGTTTTCACAAAGGAGGACCCAAATAACCTCCCAGAGATGTCGGGGAACATAGGGTCTAATGAGAGGGAGGAACTGAATGAAATCAGTATTTGCAGGGAAATGCTGTTAGGGAAATTGATGGGATTGAAGGCTGATAAATCCCCAGGGCCTGATAATCTACATCCTAGGGTACTTAAGGAAGTGGCCCTAGAAATAGTAGATGCATTGCTGGTCATCTTCCAAAATTCTATAGACTCTGGAACAGTTCCCATGGATTGGAGGCTAATGTAACCCCACTATTTAAAAAAGGTGGTAGAGAGAAAACAGAGACAGTAAGCCTGACATGGGTAGTGGGGAAAATGCTAGAGTCCATTATAAAAGATGTAATAACAGAGCACTTGGAAAACAGTGACAGGATCGGACAAAGTCAATGTGGATTTACAAAAGGTAAATCATGCTCGACTAATCTACTGGAATTTTTTGAGGATGTAACTGGTAGAATAGATAAGGGAGAACCAGTGGATGTGGTGTATTTGGACTTTCAGAAGGCTTTTGATAAGGTCCCGCATAAGAGATTAGCGTGCAAAGTTAAAGCACCTGGGATTGAGGGTAAGGTACTGTCTTGGATAGAGAACTGGTTGGCAGACAGGAAGCAAAGAGTTGGACTAAGCGGGTCTTTTTCTGAGTGGCAGGCAGTGACTAGTGGGGTACGGCAGGGATCGGTGCTAGAACCCCAGCTATTCACTATATATATATATATATATATTATATATATGATCTAGACGAGGGAACTAGATGTAATATCTCCAAGTTTGCAGACGACACAAAGCTGGATGGGCGTGTGTGCTGTGAGGAGGATGCAGAAAAACTCCAGTATGATTTGGACAGGTTGGGTGATTGGGCAGATGCAGTATAATGTGGATAAATGCGAGGTTATCCACTTCGGTGGCAAAAACAGGAAGACAGATTATCTGAACGGCAATAGATTGGGAAAGGGGGACGTGCAATGAGACCTGGGTGTCCTTGTGCACCAGTCGCTGAAGGTAAGCATGCAGGTGCAGCAGGCGGTTAAGAAGGCAAATGGTATGTTGGCCTTCATAGCGAGAGGATTCGAGTACAGGTGCAAGGAAGTCTTGCTGCAGTTGTACAGGGCCTTGGTGAGACCACACCTTGAGTATTGTGTGCAGTTTTGGTCAACTTATCTTGCCATGGAGAGAGTGCAGCGAAGGTTCACCAGACTGATACCTGGGATGGCAGGAATGACGAATGAGGAGAGATTGGGTCGATTAGGCTTATATTCGCTAGAGTTTAGAAGAATGAGAGGGGATCTCATTGAAACTTATAAAATTCTAACAGGACTAGACAGACTAGATGCAGGATGTTCCTGATGGTGATGAATTTCAGTCATCCCATAGTTGATGGAATATGTCTTGGCAACACATTTATTCCTGTGATGCAGGAAAATGAACAGGGCAACCCTGTCTCTAAAAAAACATGCTTCTGGTTGGTTAATATAGATCACTATTGACCACAACTGTATAGCCCCACAGTGCAGACCAGCCTGCACGACATAGTGAAGGAGTATTAAAAAATTCTGTTTCTGCTTTTAATTTAATTTAAAAAATCTACTGTAGCTCATCCTAGTGGATGTAATGTAAACATGAATCTCATGTCTAAACTGTGTGTTGACTTTTGGTTACATGGGCAGCAGTAGCTACTATTCATATGTGTCTACACATGGGCATTTCCAGAACGAGCTGCCGGCTAGCAATCAGGAGCATGAATGGTGGCCAATTTCCCCCTCCCTTCCCCAGCATTGTCAATTAAAGCAATCATGTTCTGGCAGCTACTGCTCAATACCCGAGGATTGAATCTGGGACTTTCCTGATTTGTTACTCACTGCAGAAGCTCGAAGCGTCATTAGATGCTAGTTTTGTGGAATTATGGACAACTGCCCTTGTTTTCTAAGAAAGGTTCCAGTATATATTTTTGTGTTAATTTTTCTTTTTAAAAAAGCATGCCCCAATACAAATAATTAAAAAAAACCTGATTAATTTTCAAAGTATATTATTTATTATTCAGCTCAATCTTTGCATTATGTGTGCCCATTAGTGCATCCATACATGATGCCAATAGATTGAGATGATCCCATCATTCTTCACAACTGACCTTAATAGAATTATTTTGCTTACTGCTGACACAATTAGACAGATCATGCTGAATAGGTTTGACGGTTTCTAAATAAACGCCAATTACTTTGGAGAAAAAGGACATGAAATAATGTCATAAGATAGGCTCTGTAAGTATTACCTAATATACTTCTGAATGTTTTTTCTACCACTATGTAGAATTTGAGCAGAAGAATATAAAACCTGAAGCAAGAAAATGGTAATTAGACCATCAAGCCTCCTCCATCCAGAGCCCAGGTACGGTTATTTTTTCATGGACTTCTTTTTGTTTTTGCATCGCCTATTGGTCTCCTAATGCAAGGGGAAAAGTATGAAACAGTGCCATTGATATTTCTAATCCTCAATTTCCCTTGATACTGATCAAGGTTTAAGGGGTAATTTTCAGAATGTTTCACTGTTGTGGCAGTCAATTCTGGACATACTGTAGAGATGCAAAATCACATCTGCCATTTTAGAGTCAGTCCAAAATTATTCTGTATCAAAAAAAATAAATTCTGATGACAATATGGAGCTTCAATACCTTTTCTAGTTTCATTCCAATCCAGATACATACTACCTTTCCTTTGCATGAACTAGACATACAAATGCCAGAGCTCGTCAGGGTAAGTGGACAAGTACAGGAAACTTTGTGTTATCCGGAGGCTAAATGTCCGGCAAGCTCGAGCCACCGGCAAAAATCAGGAGCCGTTTCGTTAGTTTTTTTTTCTTTTCGATGCTTTTTTCTCTCAACAGTCAAGCTCTGCAAGGTCTCGCTGAAGCTGTTGCTAAGCTACGGCCGACTGTTTAGAAGCTGTTGCTAAGCAACAGGGTTTGTTGCCAGATACGGAGCTCAAAATCTCCGTATGTTTCAACATTAGCGCTGGTTTGTCCGGCAGTTTTGATGGGACGGCAACAGCTCGGTCCAGTCGGTGCCGGATAGCACAAAGTTTCCTGTATTGGGAAGTAATATCAAGCAATCCAATAGTTTGCTGTAACTCAAAGTTACTTTGTAGGTTTCTACATTGCTGTCCCATTCAGAACCTCAAAATAGTACAAAACTGAATAGATGAAAGGGAGCCTAATACCTAGTTTACATAAAAGGTGCTTCTATATTTCTGAAACACATTTAAAAGATAGGACATTATGTAGTTGCTACTGAAAATGGCTATCAAATGTTACACAGAATATATTAATTACTGTAGCAGTTCCCATTTTAAACTCTGAAAACTACAATAACTGTTGGTTTAATGAGAACCTTTCTCCATAGCTATCCATGTAACTAGAATATTTAAAGAATGGAATCTCAAATAGGAGATCCAAGTTAAAATCCAATTGTGACTATCTGCCAGCTTTGGCTAGATCATCTGGGAAAAGGAGGGGGGGGGGGGGGGGGCGGTGAATGGGAAACTTATCCCAAGAGCCATCACTTTCCTGATTACCAAAGTACAACTTTAGTAGTAAAAACAGAAAATGCTGGAAATACTCAGCAGGTCAGGCAGCACCTATGGAGAGAGAAACAGTGTTAACGTTTCAGGCCGATGAGCTTTTGTCAGAACTGGGACAAGTTAGAGATATAAGCAAATGCAGTGGCAGGGAAAGGGAGGAAAGAACAAAAGGGAAGGTCTGTGATAGGGTGGAAGGCAGGAGTGATTAAAATGATTGTACAAAGCAAAAGCAGATGGTAATGGGACAAGTAAAGAAACAAAAGATGGGTCCAGAGGAGGTGCAAATGGGAATAGCAGAACCATCAACAGCTGCCATCTGGAAAAAATAGGGGCAGAGGTTATGGTCTGAAATTGTTGAATTCAGTATTGATCCCTGAAGGCTGTAAAGTGCCTAATCGACTTTAGTAGGTTCATCAAGAAGTGACATCAATGGAGATATTAATGAGGCAGATTGTCCCACCCCTCCAATGCTAGCTTAGGTTGAGGGGAAAAAAAAAAAAAATTTAAAATTGTATTTGCTCAGGCAATGAAATCCTGTAGATGATAAAGAAAAGCATGGTTACTGAATTCTGTAGGCTGGTTAGGTGTTTTTTTTACTTTTGCTTTTCCAAACACCTTAATAAAAATATGGGAGAACAGTAGATTCGGTATTTCATCAGTTCACAGAGATAGAAAAATTCCACAGGATTTGCACATGAAATGGATGCAAAATATAAACAAAAGACAGACAAAACTGGTACCACCAGTTAACTGTTGGTCCATCATTAACAAGCCAATTCCACACAAAACAAACAGACACAATTTTAAAAATGAACACAAATCGCATTCAAACATTTGAGTTTCTATGCAGTTCTATCCATTTTGAAACCTCTATTTTCTAGTCATTTAGAACACCCATGCAATCTTTCCATGACATACCATAATGTACATAAAAGGAAAGTATGAATCTAATACTTACAGCTGAAATGTAAACATCAGGTCGACATTTTGTAGGCCCGTTTAATATAAATTGAGAATAATACTTTATACACAATATATTTAATGCTGAAGTTGTTCATTTTTCTGCTATTGACAGTTCAAATCTTTTGTACAAATTTCTGTTCACTGGTCCACATCAGGAAAAAAAAACTTT